>NW_026000108.1:19068474-19076020 GCF_001458135.2 Marmota marmota marmota
AGGGGAGGGGGAGGGGGAGGGGAGAAAGGAGCCTGGGATAAGATGTCAGTCCCCAAGGGCACCCCGCCAAGGACCCAGTCCCTTCTACTGGGCCCCACTTCCTATACTTTCCAGCACCTCCCAATAGTCCATTCAATGATGAATCCCTGAACGCATTGGGTCACCAGTGAAGCCAGAACCCCACGATCCAGTCAGTTCCCCAAACCCCACCTCTGAACACTGCTGCATTGGGGACGAAGCCTTCCACACATGTGCCTTTGGGGGACAGTCAGATCCAAACCATAACAGGGCTGTTATAAGCTTAGCACAAAGTCCACATATGGTGAAGCACTCAGTCAGTGAGACGTCGTCTGGAGGAGGAAGGAAAGAGGGAGACAGAGGTTGTCTCTTGTTGCCCACTTTTTAAATTTGTTCTTGGTCTATTGCTCCCTTTTTATCTCTGACCTTTCTGTACATCTTCCTGATACAGAATCCGGTGTATAATTTAGAAATTCTTTCAGTGATGTCTCAGAGCAAACTGGAAAGAGGTTGTTTTTTCCTTTAATCTGAAAATGTCTTTATTTTTTTTTTCTAATCTTGAAAGGGAACATGGTTATAGATACAATTCTAAGTTGGCAGTTATTGTCTCTCAGCATTTTGAACATGTCTTTCTTCGGCCCATATGTAGAATTAATCTGGTTTTCCCCTCTGGCTGCTTTTATGATATTCTATTTGTTTTTAGTGTTCTCTTCTTTAGCTACTGTACATTAGTTCTTTTCATTTATCTGATAATTTTTCCCCCCAGAAAAAAATCCCAGCTACAAGCTCTTTGAATAATGTATCTCTTGTTTCTTTTCTTTTTCTTGAGGAACTCCAGTTCCTGATCAGCCCATCCTATGAACTTTTTAAACTTGAGTATTTTCTATCTTCGTCTCTCTGTTCCATCCTCAGATTCATCTTCTCCCTTGTCTTCTCTTTGCCTGTGTTAGTGCGACTCTTGGAACTTAGTGCGTATGCGTGTGCATGTGTATGAGTGTGTTTTGTGATGTTTTGAAAGTTGGTGGAATTTGCCTGTTGGAATTCTTTGAAGTGTGGATTCCTCCAGAGAGGTTTACCTTTCATTTGCAAGGTAACTCTAAAAACAAACAAACAAACTATAGAAGTGGTACAGATTTTTCTGTAAAACTTAGTTAAAGGTAGCTTATGGTTGTTCATTCTTGGAGGATTCTTCTTCCTCCTATAGGTCAAGTCATGATAGACAAGTATATTATCTGTCTCTCTTTGCAGAAGGAAGGTTGTCCTAGATGATTCTTCTGCTGGGAATGTAGGTGTTGGGACTGGGGCTCTGTGCAGTGCTGTCCAGTCTTGCCCTTCACCTTGCCTGACACCTCTCCTGCTCTCTCCTGGCGCCTGCGGGAACTCTTGCTCTAGGCCATAGGGCATAGACCCAGTTCTTGCTGACTTATTTGGATTCTGGTCCTCACTTTTTTGGCTTCTGTGAATCTTTCTTAATTTTCTTTCCATCCTTGTCATGCATTCCAAACCATTCTAAAACAAGATTGATTCTAACCATTGTAATAAAACCAGAAAAACAAAGCTTACAAAATCAAAATGGTTTATTATTTTCAGATAATATGATTATTTGCTAAGAACTCAATTTTAAAAGGTCTATTAAAACTAATGAAAGTTTAGTAAGGTTGTTGGCTATAACATTGGTGTTTAAATATTGAGAGAGTTTTCTATATAAAAGCAATACCTTACAAAATGTTATGAAAAACTCCATTCACAAAAGTACTATAGCCAAAGCAAAATGAAATAGACCAAGATAACATAAAATAAGAAACCCAGGAACAAATCTAAAGAAATGTTCAAGTATGCAAAAGGATATTTTAATAAATACAGAGACAGCTTGCATTCCAGGAGGGGAAGATTAAATATTTTAAATAAATCAGTTTTCCATAAATAACATAAACCTACTGTCATTTCAATGAGAAGACAGTGCAATTTTTCTTGATATTTAATATATGGATTCTAAAATTCATCTGGAGAGCACATGCAGATGAATTCTTCTGAATGATTGAAAAAGTGAAGGGGGGATAGTAGAGGATAGGAAAGGCAACAGAATACAATAGACACTAGTATGGCAATATGTAAAACAGTGGATGTGTAACCGATGTGATTCTGCAATCTGTATACGGGGTAAAAATGGGAGTTCATAACCCACTTGAATCAAATGTATGAAATATGATATGTCAAGAACTATGTAATGTTTTGAACAACCAATAATAAAAAAAAAGAAAAAGTGAGGAGTAAAGAACTTGTCCTAAAGATATAAAAACCTTGTCCAAACCTGTTGCGATCATAACATGGTGGTATTGTTACAGAGAAGATGAAATTGATCAACTGGACTTGGATAGAGAACCCAGAAATAGACAGAGGCATGTATGGAACATTATATATACACAAGAATAAATTAAGTCAGTGGAAATGGATGGCCCATTCAAATAACAATGTTGAAACAACTGGCTATTAGAAAAAATAAAGTCAGATCATTATTTTATAACGTAACCCCAAATAAAAGAATATACACATATATACAATCACACCTGGTAAGAAAAAGCATTTGAAGAATGCTTTTCATAAGAGAATATTTCATAATATGGATTTGGGAAGCATATTTTATTGTATATTTTTATTTTGGGGAGGTACCAGGTATTGAACTCAGGGGCGCTCAACCACTAAGGCACATCCCCAGCCCTATTTTGTATTTAGAGACAAGGTCTCTCTGAGTTGCTTAACACCTTGCCATTGCTGAGGCTGACTTGGAACTTGCGATCCTCCTTCCTCAGCCCCCAGAGCCGCTGGGATTACAGGTGTGTGGACCACTGTGCCTGGCTCTGTTGGTTCTTCTCCATTGCTGAGTGGTATTCTGTTTACGAACTTACCACGTTCTCTTCATGGATGGGCTTCTGCACCTCTACAGGTCACCTAGAAGTGACACTAAGCAAATCACTCATTGATTTGTTGAGCAAATGGTTTTCCAGCGTTCTCTTCTTGCCAGATGATGTGGGAGGTAATGAGAAACTTTGGTGAGTAAAACGAAGCCCCTGCCCTCACAGGACTTTGGTTCTAGTGGGACAGAACAGAAGCCCAATGGAGGGTCAAGATGGGAAGCCCCATGGTTTGACTTGGGTTTTTCATGTCAGGGGGGAAGTTATTACTCGGAGGCCAAAACGTCTCACAATGGCAGTCTGTAGGCTGAGGAGCTGGGGGACAGGTGCTGCTCCATCCAGGAAGCCTAAAGCTCAGAATAAGAGAGAGCCCCAGTGTGAAGCCAAAGGCCCTAAAGCCCCCTGGAGAGCTACTGGGGCCAGTCTACATTCCAAGGCTGAGGAACCCAGAGTCTGCTGCCCACACTGAGCTCTGTTCCTAGTCCTTAATTCACATTTTAAAAAAGTCATTCAGGCCAGGTGTGGTGGCGCACGCCTATGATCCCAGTGGCTCAGGAGGCGGGAGGATCATGAGTTCAAAGCCAGCCTCAGCAATGGTGAGGCCCTAAGGAACTCAGAGAGACCCTGTCTGTAAATAAAATACAAAACGGGGCTGGGGATGTGGCTCAGTGGTCGAATGCCCCTGGATTCTATTCCAGTGCCCTCTCCCCCACACCAAAAAAGTCACTTGGTTCATGGTGGGGGCGGGTCAGGTCAGGGACACCAGTTCAGAGGTTCCTAGAGGGATCTGTGAGAGACGGTGGAGATGAGATGGTGTCCTCTGAGACAGTGAGAAGGGCATGGTGAATTAGACGAGGGTCCATGGGTTATGAGAGCAAGAGGGCAGCCCAGGGGGACCCCCAGGTCTCGGCATGAGCAGTGCCATCTTGTAGATGGTAGTGTGGTCGACTTTTCATTGCTGGGACAGAGCACTTGAGAAGATCAAGTGTATCCTTTAACTGGGTTCCGCCTCCTACAGTTTCCAAAGGTTCATTCAAATTAGGGGTCCCTCAATGAATTAATTCATGGATGAGCTGAGAGCCCTCATGATCTAAGCATTCCCCAAGAGTCCCATGTCTGAACATTGCTATACTGGGGGACAAGCCTTCAACACAGGAACCCTTAAGGGACATCCAGACCCAAACGCCAACGCACGGGTCATGACTTGTAAGACTCAGGTCATGATGATGGTGGGAATGAGGGAGCTGGGAGAGGGGAATCCAGAGATGTGGCCCGGATGCCTGCTAGACATCCTTTAGTTGGAGTGCCAAGAGGGCAGTTGGGTGTCCATCATCTGGAGCTCAGGGGAGAGGCCAAAGCCAGAGATCACATCACAGCACATCAGTGATTGCCTATGGTGGATATTTAGGGCCACGGGCTGCAGGTGATTGCTCTGGATGAGAAAGGGCTTGAAGATGGAATCCCGGAAGAGAACCAGCAAAGGAGGCTAAGCAGACAGGTGCTAGCATCCTGTTATTCTTACCGTTCATATAGTTCTTTAAAACCTATATGGGACTGTCCCATGCATTTCTTGTCTGGACTTAATTACAGCTCTGTGAGGTACTGGGAGAGCTGTGGCTGCAAGTTGGCTGGTCCATTTGATCAGGCGCAGGATTAGGTTCTTTTTGGTAAATCCTGGAGCCCTCAGGGTTAGAGGTATTTGAAGGCTAACCTCCTCCCAACCTCCCTACGAGGGAGGAAAGAAAGTATCAGACCAAAGATTACTACACACAGGGACATTTTTCAGCCCACAGCCTCAGAATGGCCCTGCCAGATAGCTGCGCCATGGTTCTGTAAGCTCTGTGAAGTCCTAGCCCTCTGTCCCCTTTGATGGTCTCCAAATACCATAAAAAGCCCCCTTGAGGAAACTTCAATGTTCTGGGTCCACCGTGGGACACAGGTTCTTTGAGGGATCAAGACTACGGTGCCATCCCTGGAGGTTAACAGTGAAGGATCAAGTAAGAGCAGGAGGCATTTCCAAACTATTTTATTTTGATTTTCCACTTACATTTAGAGGACCACTGATTTTATCAGTAGGAGCCTATTTCTTAGGCTGATTAGCAATCTCTTCTAAGTACCTCTGTTTCTAACATTCACTCTATGGATTAGCAAAGCGTGTGGGTATTGATCAGCCATAAAAATAGAGCAGAGAGTTGCCTATGTCTCTGGGGTGAGGTTTTTGGTTTGGGGACAGCTCAGCAGCCCTGGGATGTATAGATCTGATCCTACCAAATGGCTCTTGTCAACGTCCATCCCTCCTTCACTGAGAGCGCCTTGGCTTTCGTGAAGTACTGCAGACTAAACTGTAGCGATCGCAGTGACGTTTGTACAACGAGAGGGCAAGCTCAGATCAAAGGAAAAGTCCTAAAGCTGGAATAGTCACAATAACAATGGATACTAGTCCTGAATCCTTACTCTTCACAAGGTGATGAGCTCAGTCCCTTACAAAAACTTTTCATTCAATTTCCTCAACAAACCTGTGAGTTAGACACTAACTTCTTCGTTTTATGCTTGAGAAGATGGAGACTCAGAATGACCTGCCCAAGGACACCTGGCTGTTGTGTGGGAGAAGGTGGCTTTGAACTTGGCTCTATAGGACTCCCGGCCTGTGTTGTAATCCCAGTGCTGAGTTGCTTGAGTTCATGACCTGAGCTTTGCACTTGCCCTTGGACAAGTTTGAATTTTTCTCTGCCTCGGTTTCCACTTCTATAAAATGAGGGAGGAGGGATAATGATGGGTGAGCCGATGCATCCAGAGGAGTTTCATGAATTGTGAAAATTCTCCCAGGTCAAATGTCCTTGTTGGCATAGCCCGACCCTCTCCTGGGTCCCTCACTCAAGTGCCCACGTCTTCCTCGATGAGCATGGCTGCTGTGTTGTGCACTACCCAGTACAGCCTTTGGCTCTTCCCTGGGCTGGTCTGAGGCCTGGGCTGGAGCCCAGCATCCCAGGCCTGTGGCGTTTTCTTGAAAATCATTGAGCAAACCACAGTCCCTCCCTGTTTCTTAGAAGTGACCTGGGGCCATCTTCCTGAGAGGGCGAGTTTGCATCCTGGTGGTGGGTGTGCCAGCCCTGGGCCTCTCTCTGGCAGGTGTTCGACCTCTGAGGAGTGAGTGGACCCAGCCCGTCTCAGGCAGCTACTGTCCTATTGGAGAAGAAGGACACACAACTTAGAATAAATTAATTGAATGAGGAGACCCAAGAATGCTGATGAAGTCCACAGAAAATGGCCTTCAAAGAAGGCTTCCTAGTTTACGTGGGGACGGGAGCTGGGACAGGCATCTCTGGCTGCTCGCCAGCGTGCCTATGGGCTCACAGGTCAGCTGCACTCGCGTGCCAATGGGAGGGCATGTGTGGCACCGTGTGCAGGATCCTCGCGGGTTTCCTGCAGCGTGTTCTGTTGTCCAGCCACCAGCTTCTTAGTTGAGAGGCAGAGTGAGGGGCATCTCTTCTTCCCGAGCTGGATCTCTTAGGGACCCTGTGGCTCTAAATCCAATACGAAGCAGTGACAACTAGCTCCCCTGGTTGGCTGGTCTGCAGTGAGGCTCTGGCCACCCCTCCCAGGGCCTGGCCAGAGCCCACTGCTCCACCCTTCCAGGAACTTGTGTGAATTCTTCATTCCCTGGATTCAAGCTCTTTCTGCTTAGCCCAGGGGCGTGTTTCCTTTTCCTGCTAGTGCACCTTTCCCGATAAAGTCACGGATCACTTAACGACAGGGTATGTGTGGAGAAAGGTGTCCAGAGGTGATTTCATCACTGTGTGAGTGGCACAGAGTATGCTTACACAGAGGAGGAAGCCTTTTTCTTTTCCCTCCTGGGCATTGAACCCAGGGCTTCACACAGGCCAAGCACCCCCTCTGCCATTGAGCTGCACCCCCAGCCCGAGGCAACTTCCTCTTGGGGACTGCCATTGTATATAGGGCCTGCAGTTCACCAAAATGTTGTTGTGCAGCACATAAGTTGTAGCTAGATCCATTTATTTAGCCATCATATTCTTTTTTTAAGACAGTCTCTTATGAGGTTTTAATATATTAGATGATAGCTATGAAGTTACTACAGAGTAATAATGAACATATTCTTTTTGCAGATTAAAATGTTCTTCCCAACTGTTTTGAAAAACTGGGTCATCACCTACAGTCAAAGTGTAGAGCCACTTCAAAATGCCCTGCAAAGACAGGTCAGGACAGTCTGAGCACCTGGCATGTGCCCAGTGCTACCTTTGGGCTCTGGGATAGACAGTGGATAAGGCAAAGGCCTAGCACCTTTTCATATGAACATGGCAGTTACATTCCTGATCAGAGCAATTCCCTGGAAATACAATGGGAGTCACACGCATATTTCAGAAATTTTTTGGTATCCATATATTTTATTTTGCCTAATATATCCAAGATAGTATCATTTCAAAATGTGAGTAATATAATAATTATTTATTTGAGAAAATCTGTATATATATAGATTTTCTCAAATTATATATATATATATACAGATTTTCTCAAAAAATAATTATTATATTTATATAATACATTGTTCATAGTGGTAGATGTCAAGTATGTATATTTATATATATATATATATATAT
>NW_026000108.1:19076036-19122357 GCF_001458135.2 Marmota marmota marmota
TATATATATATATATATATATATATATATATATATATATATATATATATATATATATATTAGATGGACACAATACTTTTATTTTATTTATTTTTATGTGCTGCTGAGGATAGAACCCACTGCCTTACACATGCCAGACAAGTGCTCTACCACTGAGCCACAACCCCAGTCCCTATAATAATTATTAATGACCTATTTTGTATACTTTTTTTCCTGAGAGATTCAGTGTTTGATTTTTACTTGCAACGTATCTTGACTCAGATGCAAACTATTCATTGGAATACTTCATCTTTATTACATTTTATGAAATTATAATTGAAAAAAAGTAGACTCACTTACCTAAGATGTTACAAATACATTTAAATGTTTTCTACTATCAACAACAACAACAACAAAAATTTCTTCTTTAATATTTGCATCCATATTAACAAACCTCTTTCTTCTTCCCAAGAAGAATTCATTAGACTGTAGTTTAGTGTATCAGTTTCAAAACTAACTGTATCTGAGTTAAATAAATTGGCTAACTCTTGGGTCAATGCAGAAGCATATTGCATAAATTGAAAAGCAATTCAGAAGGTATCAATGACAACAGTGTCCTTCCCATTTTCCCGGTCTTTGCAGCTGATTTACAAGACACTTGTCAATTACCACTAAAATAATTTGCATACTGGTTTCTGTCAGAAAAAAGTAAAGTCATTATTATTCTTTCTTTTAAAAGTTTTAGTTTCAACATAAATTCCAGTACCTGCCTAACTATGTGATAAATTCATTTTTCCTTGCCTTGGAGTTTTAAATCTTACTCATTCATGTGCAGTCTGATTTGGGGGAGAAAACAGAAGTCATACTGTCATTTTCTGTCTCTGATGGCTGAACATTTGGCAATCATTCCTTTTGTTTCAAGAAAATCTGGAATTGGAGATAAAGAGACAGTAAGTCTTTGTAAAACTTTTCCATGATTCAAAGAAAATTGACAAAGAACAAAAGGTCATTAGATCCATTGTCTTCTACTTCCTTCAACTGTTCCATAAACTGAAGATGATTCACAGTATGTGACTGTGTATAATGAACGGTTTTAACAGCTATATACTCACGATGCTTTTCCCAGAGTATGCTGCAGAAAGCGACATAAATATATTCAAAATGTATCATATAAAGAAATATGCAATCAGGCAAATACCAGTCCTTTACGTGAAAATTCCAAAGATTGGAATATTTGAACTAGCACAGCAAAGCTAACATTTGTGGTGAAAGAAACTAATTTTTTCTTATCTGTTTAGAATTTTTCTTTGAAAGACATAAAAGATTTTTAAAAATCTATATCATGTGTTCAATTTTTGTTTTTTTTTTTTGTAGACTGTGAATTGATAAATTTTCTTCTTAAATTAGAAGTCCTTGGAGATAAAATGAACCTAAAGTATTAATTGAGCAGCAGCTATTACATTGCTTGGCCAAGGACAAGTTATTTGTGACTTTTCAAGTTTATTGATTGCTATTGTTAGAAGAGTCTTTGTATTTTATGGACAATAATTTGGTGGCTAAATTGAAGAGCTTTTACTTTTTGAAAAATCTTTTTTCTGTAAAATTTCCTAACACTATTTCCATTGCTGAAAAATAACCTTTTTAACAAAACAACAACAACAACAAAATTTCTTCATCTAAGTGTTTTTTTGCAGGGCATGTGCCACATGCGTGTAATCCCAGTGGCTCAGGAGGCTGAGGCAGGTTGCAAGTTCAAAGCCAAACCCAGCGACTTAGCAAGCCACTGTCTCAAAATAAAAAGGGCTGGAGATGTGGCTCAGTGGTTAAGTACTCCTGGATTCAATCCCCGGTACACACACACAGGAAAAAAAGAATCCCAGCTCTTCAGCATTGGCCAAATTTATAAGTGCATATCTTGTTTAAATTTATTTAAAAATTAAGAAAATTAAGAAAAAAATCGAATTTTTGTTGAACATTTAATTCTGCTTTTAGGTAGCTAATTTGATGTATTCTTTTTTGACTATTGAATTTTTTTTTTTTTTTGTATACCTGGAATACCCGCTCTTTGGAGACTGAGGCAGGAGGATTGCCAAGTTTGCAAGTTGGGGACCAGCCTGGGCAAGTTAGCAAAACCCTGTCTTTTTGTAGAAAAAAATTTTTAATTTGTTCTGATTAGTTATACATGACAGTAGAATGCATTTTGACATATTGGCAAAACCCTGTCTTAAAAAAAAAAAAATTAAAGAGCTGGAGATGCAGTTCAGTGGTAGAGCACTTGCTTAACATAGCATGAAGGAGCCCCTGGTTTAATTTCCAGCACCACACACAAAAAGGACAGAAAGCAAAAAAGAAAAAAAAAGAAACCTTTTTTTTGTTGTTGTTTTAACTGGGTATTGAACCCAGGGGAGCTTAACCACTGAGCCACATCCCCTGCCTTTTTTATATTTTATTTAGAGACAGGGTCTCACTGAGTAGCTTAGGTCCTCGATAAGTTGCTGAGGCTGGCTTTGAACTCATGATCCTCTTGTCTCGGCCTCCTAAGTTGCTGGGATCATAGGCCTGTGCCACTGCACCGGGCTATGAAAGAAAACTTTCGACCATATACACTATGTATATCCTGACACTGCTTCAGTAAAATATTATCCACTTTATTGTCTTAAATTTTTTAATGCAAATTGCAATTGCCTTTCACTATCTTTTTGCTCATTTTTCTGATTGTAGTGCTACCTGTGCATCTTGTATCAGTAGTATTTGTTTAAAAATTAAAAATGTGCCCATACTTTCTTAAAAGCTAGAAAAAAATTACTTTATAACGAAGATTTTAGTTTCATCATTCATGATGATTTACTTAGAAATCTATGAACCTCTGTGCAGAAAAATTCAAATACATAACAATGTTACATAGGTGCACAGAAAACAGTCTGAACTGAAGAAATTCACTGATATGTTTCTGTATAGTACACAAAGTGATATTTGCTAGCTTCATATGGAGTATCTGATCACATCTTATGTGATGTCATGGTTAAAATGAAACACACATTCCGCAAAATAATAAAGTTGAAGTAGTGGTAAAAGATTTCACATGCTTTAGTTTTTAAATTAAAATTAATAAAAACTAAAGACTCAGTTCTGCTGTCTCATTCCCCCATCTCCAGTCCTCAGGGGCCACCTGAGCCCGTGGCGCCCACGTTGGCCGATTGAGTGTGGATGCTGCAGTGCTCTGAGTGGCAGCCTCGGGAATTTGTCCTGTATCTTGGGTTACATTGAAGTTGCCCTGAGAGCGACCACGAGGGAGGAACCCCCAGGTCCAGAGAGGTGGGGAGAAGGCAGAGGAGAGGGCCAGAGTTTCCTGTCGGAGCCCCTGGAGCAGAGAGGGGCTAGGGACCTTCAGTCTGTAATTCAGCTTCGTTTGGTCCTGTCCAACTTGATGTTTCCTTTTATGTCTGATCTGCACAGCCAGGTGTCCATCCCCAAGGATACAGGGGTGGCCACTGAGCGCACGGCCAGGAATGGGGACAGGTCATCCTGCCTTTGTGACCTCAGTTTGCAGGGTAAGCACTGAAGGAGCATGGCCCTCGGGAAGCACCCGCAGGACCTCCCCTCCCTCCTGCTGTCTTGGAGAGGGCTCACTGTCCTGGAGGGGCCTTCTGAAACATTTTCATACGTGGTTTTCCAGTAGATGTATTTTTTAATGCCTGGATTGAACATCTGCCACACACCCTCTGCCCTCAACAGAACACACCTTCTACCTGTAGATTGGGAGAGAAGTCAGTACAAAAAGAGACGTACGGTATAATTCCTTCCTTCTTCCTTCTTCTTTTTAAAACAAAATAATGAAAGATATACAGAGAGACTACGAGTGGACAACCCTCCTCTTACAGTGACCGCGAGAAACTAAAGACAATGGCCCTGGGTCCTGTGCTTGCTGCCTTTCTAGTTACCTTGGCATTAACAGTGTGGTATCTGGAGACAAAGGATGACTTCTGCTTTCTTCTCTGGGCCTTTCTGAAGAATCTTAAAGATGCATATGTATTCTAGAGAAATCAGGAGAGAATTGTGACCACCGATGGCCCCGAGAGGAGCCTCCCATGGTTTTCAGCCTCCCTCAGGTGAGGCAGCCCTACAGGATGGCCCCTCCATTGAGAAGCCATGCCCTGGGTGTTGGGGGGGCTAGAAGAGAGGCCGAAGGCCCAGGAGAACAAGAGGGTAGCGCAGGGGCTGAGTCATGGGGAGAGGTGAGACAAGGTGACCTGGGAGGAGAGAGGGAGGCGCAGCCAGGCAGCTGGGGGTCCACCTGGGCCACTCTGAGTAGCTGGGGCCTGAGGAGGTTTGAAGCCGGGGCAAGTCCACGGGGCACTAAAGAGGCCCCCAAAGTCAGAGAGAGGAGAGGCAGGTGCTGAGCAAGGTCCAGGAGGAGAGGACAGTGTCAGACAGTGGGGAGGTGACAGCCGGGTTTCTGCAGACCCTTTTAAGGTAGGGAATAAGCCAGTACTGGTAACTGTGGTGTCTTGGTGGAAAAAAATAAAGTCTTATGCATCTTTGTGTGGAGAGTGGCCTCTCATTCCCAGGGCTGAGATAGCAGAAGCCAGGAAGGCAGTGGTCAGAGCCCTCCTCCTGCGCCCCGGCCATCCTTCCTTCCCTCCTTCCCTCCCTCCTTCCTTCCCTCCTTCCCTCCCTCCTTCCCTCCACTCTGTGCTGGGGATTGAACCCAGGGCCTTACACACGCTAAGCAGGGCTCTACCTCTGACCTATAAATCCATCCCACCTTTTTATTTTCTGGTTGAAGTAGAGCTTGAAATAAAAAGCAAAAATCCCCAGGGTATGGCCTACTTTTTACACTTTACGTTTTTAAAACAGCGATTTGCCTGTTATTTACATGGATACAGATCACTACCACCCAGATGGTAGATAGCACCTCTGATGGCCTGAAAGATCCCTTATGCTCCCACCCCTCTCAGTGTCCTGAGAATATCCTTTTTCCACCCTCCATCCTCACCCAACTTGCTGGTTCTTTATTTTGTATAAATGGAATCACTCAGTCTGACCTTCATGTGTGCTTACATGCATCTGGATGCCTTCACTCAACACGGTACCTCTGAGCTTGTGCCAGTAGTTTATTTTCATTGCCGTATAATACCCCATTATACAAATAGGCCGCCATTAACAATACCTATTTTACAGCTGATGGGTATTTAGGCTGTTTCTGTGACTATTATGATTATATGATATAATTACATAAGACACATGGCTCCTGGTGAACGTCAGCTCTCGTTTCTATAGTTTATCTGTGTACTTAGGGATCGAGTTTCTAGCTCATGGAGAAGGCATTGATTTAACTTTAGAAAATACTAGCAAATAAGAGAGGAAAGAGGAAAAGAAACATGTGGGGAAGATCTCATGAAATCAAAGGGAGTCCTGTAGGGTAGAGGAAAGGGACCAGGGAGAGGGAGGAGGGAGGGAAGTAGGATACTGGAGAAAGATATTGACCAAATCACATTGTTCTATCATGTGCTCACACAAATATGTAACAGCAAATCCTACAGTATGTATAATTAGAATGCATAATAAAAATATGGAAAAAGCCAGGCTTGGTGGTGCATGCCTGTAATTTCAGCAAGTCAGGAGGCGGAGGCAGGAGGATTACACGTTTACAGCCAGGCTTAGCAACTTAGCAAGGCCCTCAGCCACTTAGTGAGATCTGTCTCAAAATAAAAAATAAAAAGGACTGGGGATATAGTTCAATGTTAAACACCCCTGGGTTCCGTCCTCAGTGGGGGAAAAAAAAAAAAAAAAGACATAGCAAATACATTTCCAAAGGGCTTGGATCAATTTACACCCAACTCATTACTCTACCTCCTCAGAGATTTGATCCTCTCATTTTTTTTTTCCATTTTGCCAATCAGGCAACTGAGACTTGGGGGGTGATAAATAATCCGCTCAAGATGACACAGCGAGAAATGGCCTCCAGTGGAGCCTGATATCATGTAAGTTTGGCGCTGCCCACCGCACCGTGTGGCAAGTGAGGGTGGTGTGTACCCGGTGTTTCCTTGGAATTCTAAGAAAGATGAGGTCAATGTTAGGCTTCTCAGCAAAGACAGAACTTGACTTTTCTTTCTTTTCTTTTTTTGTTACTAGGGATTGAATCCTTTTCATTCTTTATTTTGAGACAGGGTCTCTCTACATTGCTGAGGCTGGCCTTGAACTTTTGATCTTCTTGCCTCAGCTTCCTGAACCAGGCGTGTGCTCCGCGCCTGGCTGACGCTGGTTTTAAGGTTGTGTGTGGGCAAGAGGTGGAGCTCCGTGGTGAAGTACTTGCTGGGACCACGAGAGCCTGGGTTCGATGCCCAGCCCCAAGAAAGGACAACATCATGTTGACAGAGGAGGCTGCAGGAAGGCGGAGAGTGTTCTGGGCAGGAGGAGGACGGGGCTCGAGGCAGGGAGAGAATGTGGGGGAGCGGTAGGTGATGTGATGCTGCCTAGGATCTGGTCAGTGTCCCTGTCTCAGCAGTGTCCCTGGGTCCCCTGATTGCTGCCATGCCATCCTCCTAACGTCCTGTAGCCTTCATTCCTTGTTCAACATACAGACTTCCCCTGGGAGACAAAGAGGAAGCCCAGCTGAGCCCACATAACCTGACCTCTCCTTTTACTTTTAGCTGGGGTTTGAGGTACTATAACAAAAATATCACAGACTGGGAAAACAGACATTTATCCCCACGGGTTCTAAAGGCTGGGAAGTCCAAGGTCAAGAAAGTCCAAGGTCAAGGTTCCAGCAGCTCTGGTTCCTGGTGAGCGCTCTCTTCCTGGTTTGCAGTGTGGAGGAGGGGAGGGGAGGAAGGAGAGGAGAGGAGAGGAGAAGACAGGGGGACTACATCTCCTTACAGGTGCACTAATGCCATCGTCAGTCTCCACCCTCTGACCTCATCTCAACCTGAATACTTCCAAGGGCCACGCCTCCAAACACCATAATGTGGAGGATCACGGTTCCAACATGTGAATCGGGGAAGGAGAGAAACATCCAGCCCTTGGCACTCATTCTTGGTCCTGTTCTGGGAGCACTACTTCCTTCTCCTTTATTCTCTTTTTATTTCAGGTGAGACTCCAATCCCCTGAAGGGCAGGGCAGGCAGGGCTGTGTACTCTTGATGTGCTCCTGAGATGCTCTTGATGTGCAGGGCTGTGTACTCTTGATGTGCTTCTCTGGGGACTCAGAGACTCCGTGTCCACTTTTGCAGCTCATGGGTCGACGAAGGCTCCTCTTTTAGTCAGTTTTGGTGTCGCTGTGACCAATACACCTGAAAAGAACAAGTTTATTTTGGCTCACAGTTTCAGAGGTCTCCGTCCATGGTGGGCCGACTTCATAGCTCTGGGCTCAAGGTGAGGCAGGACATCCTGATGGAGGGAGTGGATTCCAGAGGAAATGACAGTCAGGAAGCAGAGAGAGAGAGAGCGCGTTCCTCTCACCAGGGACAAGATCTAAACCCCAGAGACTTCCAGCCACACCCTACCTTCCTACAGTTACCCCCAGTGAATCCATATCAGAGGATTAATCCACCGATTAGGCCACACCTCTCATCATCTGATCATTGCACCTCTGAACGCTCCTGCACTGTCTCACACATGAGCTTTTGGGGGACACCTCATATCCAAAGTAGAGCACTGCTCTTGCCTCCAGCCAACCCAGAAGGTCTGATTCCTTGCTCACAAGTCTCTCATTGCAAGGTTGAGGCCTGTGGGGTCCCTGGCAGTTGTTTAGGCTCCTGTGATGAATTAACCCAGGTATAAGAAAGTGTCCGTATAAGAAAGTGTCCGTTGTCTTTATTATTATTTCTCATGGTTCAGTACAACTGGAAAAACTCATGAAACCAATAGTAATTAGTAGGAAGCTGGAGATGCGTCTGTGGGGGAGAAGGACATTGAGCGTGGCCCACCATTTCCTCTCAACTCCTAGCTCCTAAATCCCGCCATGTGCCTCCACTGCCATCTCCCTTGTCACCAGCCCTGAACTTCCCTTTCATCTTGATCCTGCCTGGCTTCCTTCCCCACCCCAGGCAGCTGTGGCTTCTAGACTTTAGGACTCAAGTTCTTTTCCAGCTGTGGTGAGCGGCTTCTCTGGGCTCAGCAGCTCTCCCCGCCCCATGGGCTCCTGGGATCCTTTCCTCTGGTGCTTCCTGGGTGGGCTTTTTCTCCTGCCTCCTGTTAGGCGCACAGATTCTTGATTCTCGTCCCTGGACCCAAGTGAGTCGGCTTCACTCACTTTCACAGTTCACATCGCTTTCAGCTCTGTTTGCCAGACTTTCTGATTCCAAACGTGTCAGTGGTGCCCTCTTTCTTTTCTCTGTAGTTCTGCGTGGGTTCAAACCATAGCTTAAGAAAAGAGCAGACTTTATTAATTTAGAAGTTTTTGATTTACAGAATATTTGAGCAGATAGTACAAGAGTTCAGAACACCCCCCCACCCCTAATAACAGTTTCCCCCTATTATTGGCATCTCACTTTTAGTGTGGGATCTTTGTTATCATTAATGGATGGATACTGCAGGTATCAACTCCTGTCCGCAGTGCACATTAAGCTTCACTCTCTGTACTGCTCAGTTCCTGTGGGGTTTGACAAATGCATAAGGACATTTATCCATCATGTCTGGGTCACATAGGATAGTTTCATCTCCTTAAAAATCTCGGCAGTCTCCAGCTCTCTCCTCCGTGTACGGTCTGTCTTCCCTGCATCTCAACCCTTTCTAGACTGTGAGCTCCATAAAGTGGGAATTGTTTCTCAGTCTACTCTGTTCACTGTGGTAGCCCCGGCTCCTAGAACATTGCTGTCTTAGTTCATTTTTTTTGTTGATCAGGTAAAAAGTACCTGAGACCAGGTAATTTATAAAAAGTTTACTTGGATCATGACTTGGGAGACACGGAAGTCCAAGAGCATGGTGTGGTGTCCAGCGAGGGTCTTCTTGCTGTATGACAACATGGTGGAAGGCATCACGTGTCCAGACAGAGCAAGCCTGCCAACTTGGGTCTTTCTTCCTTTTCTTATAAAGCCATTAATTCCACCACTAGGGCTCCACCTTGTGACCTCATCTAATCCTAATTACCTCCAAGGGCCCTACCTCCAAGTATCATTAACATAGGAATTAAGTTTCCAGCACCCAAACTTCTGGGGGACACCTTGAAATCATAGCAACTGCCCATCCTATCTTGGGTCTCCATGAATGTTGGGGAAATAGTGACCCATATACTGAGTGATTTAATAGAGCCTAATTATTTCCCCCTCTCTCACCACTGTGTGCATATCTGTGCTTAATACATAAAAAGAATATGAAAGTTTTGCCCTCTTGGGGTGATGTCAACTGTTTTAGTCAATTTTTTTGTTGTTGTGACCAAACTACCTGGTGAGAACAACATAGAGGAGGAAGTTTCTTTTGACTCATGGTTTCAGAGGCTCAGTCCACAGTAGGCCAACCCCACAGCAGGGGCCTGAGTGGGGCAGAACATCAAGGTGGGAAGGCTTAGCAGAGGATAGCTCAGGCATGCCACCAAGAGGCAGAGAGAAAGAATCCTACTCACCAGGGACAAGATATGAACCCCAAAGTCAAGCCCTCAGTGACCTACATCTTCTAGCTACACCCTACCTGGCAGTTAATTAATCCATATCAGTGGATTAATCCACTGGATAGGTTACACCCTCATAATGTAATCATTTCACCCCTAAAAGTTCTTGTGTTATCTCACAGATGAGCTTTTGGGGGCTACCTCATATCTAAATCGTCCCATCACCCCTTTGAGGATGCACCCCAGGTGTTCTCGATAACTTGTGAAGGACAGGGAGGGCTGCTGACCAGCCTCTTAGAGGAAGCCATCTTGAGAGGGCTGGGGGTGCTGCCGAGAACAGAATCCAGATGAAAAACTCTTTGGCATCATTTGATTCTAAAAAATCAGTTTTACAGGTGAACTCTCAAACCTGGGTTCGAAACGTCAACCGCAGGGATAGACTGGAGGGAAACCCAGGAGACAGTCACAGTAACCGAACAAGAGTCCCCTTAAGGAAGGAGTGGATTCGCTGTGTTCTCTGTTGGATACACCTCATATGGAGAGACCTGTCCTGTTCTGGAAATGGAATTTAAAAAGGGACCCTAAAGAGGTTGAGGGTACCCATGGAGAGGGCCTGAGGCTGAAACATCTGGAAACGGGGAAGAGACAAAGAGACTAAGACTCCCGTGTGCTGTGGGTGCTAAGGTAGTAAGGTGACTTCCTTCCCTAATTCCACAGGGCATGTTATAGATCCATAAAATGTCAAAATCCTAGCTGGGCGTGGTGGCGCACGCCTGTAATCCCAGTGGCTCTGGAGGCTGAGACAGGAGGATCGAAACTCAGCAACAGTGAGGCGCTAAGCAACTCAGTGAGACCCTGTCTCTAATAAAATAAAAAATTGGGCTGAGGATGTGGCTTAGTGGTCAAGTGCCCCTGAGTTCAATCCTCAGTACCCGCCCCCCCCGCCAAATGTCAACATCCTACCCCCGACTACCTGTAAATGTGATCTTATTTCAAAATAGAGACTTTACAGATGATTAAATTAAGGTCATTTGTGTGTCTCTGAATCCAAGAAGAGTGATGTGTTTATAAAAAGGGGAACTTTAGAAACCCAGACAGACAGACAGGCATGGAGGGAAGACGTTGTGAGGCCTCAGGGTAGTGTCATGTCAAGGAAAGCTGGAGGCCACCAGAGGCTGGGAGAGAGGCCTGGAACAGCACTCGAGGAACCTCCCTGCTGACACCTCGACCCTGAGCTTCCAGCTTTCAGCACTGAGACACCCCATGTCCCATTTCCAGGGTTCAAGCCACCTGGTTAGACTTTGCTATGGCAGCCTTAGCAAACTAACATGGGTTTCTATTCATCAAGGGGTGGGAGCTTCAGTTACATAAAGGCTGGGAGTGGGGTGCACAGCGGGCATAGGGGGAGGGGAACCCCGCAGCTCCAAGGGTGCTTCCGCATGCACCCTTAGCAAGGGCCAGAATGGGGTTACACCTCCATTTCACTCGACCAGGCAAGAGCAGTTCAAAGAGAGAAAGCCCCATGTGTTCAAGGTCATAACCCTAGTAAATGTCAATCTTCAAATCTATATCAGTCTCGCCCAAAGGAATGTTTACTGCCCTTTCTGGATCAAACCAGCCAAAGGGCTCATCATTTTGTGCATTCTGCTCTGCTCCCCCAGAGACACTCTGATATGGTTTTACTAAGTGCTGAGACTGTCGTGCAAGGTAATTAAGGGTGTGGCTTTGAGCCCAGACTGCAAGAAGACCAAACTTGACTCTCTTAAGCTGTGGGCCCTTAGGCAAGTTGCTTAACCTCTCAGTGCCTTGTCTCCTACACTATAAAATGAAGATTATGATATTATCAATCCCATGAGTCCTCGTGTGTTTGAGCACATCATCACCTGCATTTAAGCAGCATCAGGCATGCCCCAAGCACTCAGCCTTATTATCATTTTTGAGCGGGCCTCCCACACCTGGGTTGGCTCCTGACGGGACTCAGTTGGCAGGGTTGCATGTCCCATGGCTACAATAATACAGACAACGGGGACCCACAAAAAATGACATAGCTCTTGTTTATTTTCTTCTCGGAGCGTGCTTTGTCTTGAGACACTTCTGGTCCAACTGGCAGCTCTGGCTGGAGGTAAATCCTTAAAGGACCATTGTCTGATGTCTGCTGGTTTCAAAAGACACAAATGAGGAAACCCTCCCCATGAGAGAGGCCTTTGTGCCTTTTCTTTGTGTTGCTGCTCCCTGAGTCACTGGTGTGAGGACCAGGGGGACCTTAACTCTCAGGGTTGGAGGGGGGGTTCCCAAGGTCTGCGCAGGAGGAAGGAGTATCACAGCAACTGAGCTCAGAGTGCAGGGCCATGCTTTGGAGTGGTGGGACCCCACTCTGTCCCTGACCGCCCTCTTCCTCCTCCGCAGGGTTCTCCCAGTGCGCCAGCCTCCTCTGAGCTCCTGCGACAGGTCGCACCCACCCTCCTCTGTGGCCTTGTCATAGCTGGGTGTGATGCGGGGTAGAGGGGGGGGGGCGTGCCAGGCTTCTGCTGCGGCATGCGGTCAAGGCCGGGGGTGACCCACAAGGGGCTGGCGGGTCTGCTCCCCTGCCTGCGACTTTGGACAGCCGGCGGGACATTCTGAGCCTTGCTGTCCTCCTGTGTGAAATGGGCGAGTTGGAATAGATCCTTCGTTCTTCCTTTCCTTTTTGCAATAGAATCCTTTCCTCAAACAAACTCGTGCACTTTGGCCCAGAATGGAAAACGGTGGAAGGGTTTCCTTACTGGACGGGGAGGGGAATCCAGAGCGGCTCCTCCCACCTCTGTCACCCCGCCCCCTCCCCCCACGCCTTTCCAGGAATCTCCAGGGATCCGCAGGGCACAGGTGAAAAACAGCTGCAATCTGATCGCCCCTTAGCCTCCTTCCAGCGGGAGGGAGCGGGCCTCCTCGGGCTTACCCACCTCCCACCAGCCCCAAAGTTTCCCCTGGTCCTTCTGTGCCACCTCTTCCTCTAGGCAAAGTCACTCACGGGCAGCAGAACCTCTCACAGCCCTGTTTTGGCTTCCAGGGTTTCCGCACCTGGCGACGGAGTGCAATGCTGCAGGGTGGTCGCCCCTCAGGGGTACAGTCAGCGAAGGCACCACAAAGGAGAGACTGTCATGGGTCTGTGCCTGAGGGCTTCCGAGTACCATGACGTGACCCGAGGTGCTTGGAAGAAGGGGGAGGAGGCTGGATCAGAGATGGGCTGAGCTTCACCTGTTCCTAGTGACTGGAAAGTGGAAGGGAAGGTGGTTCCAGGCTGCGTACCATCTTACGTGAAGACCTTGAACATTCCAAAGTCGCTCAGTGGGACCCAGAGGCAGAATTCCGGAGTTGGAAGCCGGATCTCTCTTGCTGGCTAGGGGAGGAGCAGATGGAGGAGGAGTTTTTATTATGGTTACCATTACTTTTCTTGGTGAGCCCATCACACTCTAGTAGGCGGGTGTGTGTTTAGCTCTTTGCCTGCAGGCAGCCTCTCCCAGGCCTGGGTAGCCCTGGACGCACCTGTTCTATCATCAGGTTCTCTAAGCAGACCAGGGAGGCCGCTGGCCAGGTCTCAGGCCGGTGCCTGTAAATCCAGGTCACTCCTTGGACCCCGCCTCGTTCTTTTCTCTGGGGAGGAGAGAAGGAAATGGGGGAAACCAGGAGAGAGGAGGCAGATCCAGGAGGATGGGTGGATGCCTGAGAGCTGGTGGAGGCTGAGTGGAGAGGGACCCACAGGGCGCCCCGCTCTGTCAAGCTCGGGACAAGCTCCCGCTGTGGGATCCATGGGGTCTCCCCAGAGGTGCCCAACTTGGCTCTGCTGGGCTTTCCCAGATGTTGCTGGCGCTGGACAAACGTCATCACTGAGAATGAGTGCGGGGCTCACTGGCCTTATCACGAAGGGCAGGCTCTCTGTCTTGGGGAGGCCCCTCTGGGCACCAAATGCTGCAAGGTGCAGTGGGCCCCAGGTGTGGCCAGGGAGACCAAGACCTCTCGCCTATTCACAGGTCCCTTGAGAAAACCCCCCTCTGGACGTGAGTCTTCTCCCGAGTCAAAGCAGGGACAAGGTGCCTGCAGGTGTGGCTGGCTGTCTCCATGATGGCTCGGGGACTAATTCAGAGGAGAGTGAGTTTCCCAACACTGCTTGTGCTGCAGGTCTATTTGTGTTCGAGGAATGTCACATGCTCAGACAGGGTGGGTCAAGGTGATTATTTTTCTGGGAACTGCACTTCAGGACTTCAATATCTCTCTTGCCAAGGCTGATCCAAAACTGGTGAGTTGGGGGATGCTGTGTTCACCTGGGACTCCCATGTCCCTGGTGGCACAGGTGACCAGGTTTCACTCCTGCAACCCCCGGAAAGCCTCCCATCTGGAATCCTCTGCAGTCAGTTATGTTTATTGCCCTTCAGGGTGACTTCACATTGGCCAGGTCCCATACAGGCCTGCCACGTCGGAAAGGGTGGACACGCAGGTCACCAAGGCCATACGTTTGGACTTTACCTATCTGTCCCTTTTCACAGGTACAGGTAATTGAGACACAGAAGAGGGGACACTTTGTGTTATCTGGTGCTAATTTTATGACCACTTAATAGCCCCTGTTGGTTATTTATTGTCAGGTGAGTGTAGCAATGAACACAGGCCCTGGAGTTGGGTCACTGGGTTCAGATCCTGATTCTGCCTCCTGCTCGCTGTGTGGTCTGTGGTCAGTCACGTGCTTGGCCTCAAGTTTGCCTCATCTGAAAAATGGGGATCATAAAATCCTGTTGGGTTTTGAGGGGTTTAAATGCATCAAGCCACGGGAAGCCCTTAGAACAGTGCTCAGTAAACATTAGCTATTATTCTGGCTGTCCGCACCGAGTGGGGACCATCGGCCAATAATAAAATTTAATTCAATGCCAGTCTTGTCCTCCAAGCTCATGTGCTAGTTATAGGAAATCGTTACCGACACGCGTCTTCCGGGATCTCTGCTAGCTAAGGTTGCCCTGCAAAGATGGGATAACTTTTGTGGTACGCCAGACCTCCCACCTTCCTGCAGAGAGAGCTCCCTTCAGAGTAACTGTTTTAGAAAAACTTTTGAAAATTTATTCTGAAAAGTGCGATATCCGAGGTAGGCCTGGTGGCGCAGACCTGTAATCCTAGCTACTGGGAAACTGAGGCAGGAAGGTCACAAGGTCAAGGTCAGTCTCAGCGATTTAGGGAGACCCTGCCTCAAAATAAAAATGTAAAGGACTAGGAGTGTAGCTTAGTGCTTGGTACAGCACTTGCCTGTTACATGCACGACCCCGGGTTCAATCCCTAGTACTGCAATAAATAAAGAAATTAAATCAAGGTGTTACCTGCATAAAGTCAAGCACATCCGTCTGTTGACATCATGGAACTACAGTCACAGTCAGAATTTAAAACACTGCCATCACCCAGTAAAGGTCCTGCATTCCTCCCCTCAGGCAGAAGCCCCTCAACACCCACCCAGGCAATCTCATTCCTGACTCCTGACCCCCACATGAGCTTTCCTTCATACAAATGGAACCACATCAGCGGGGAGCTAGTAAATGTTTGACAATTGGCTTTTTTTTCCTCCCAAAATGCCCTGATCTGAGTCACGTGCAGTAGCATATACCTGTGACCCCAGCTACTGGGGAGGCTGAGGCTGAGGCAGAAGGATTGCAAGTTCTAGGCTGGCCTGGGTAACTAACTTAGTGAGGCCCTGTCTTAAATAAACAAATAAAACAACAACAATTAAAAAAAAAAAAAGATAAAAAGCCCTGATTGCAATCAACAAATATATGAAAAAATGTTCAACATCTCTAGCAATTAGAGAAATGCAAATCAAAACTACTCTAAGATATCATCTCACTCCAGTCAGAATGACAGCTATTATGAAGACAAACAACAATAAGTGTTGGCGAGGATGTGGGGGAAAAAGGTACACTCATACATTGCTGGTGGGACTGCAAATTGGTGTAACCAATATGGAAAGCAGTATGGAGATTCCTTGGAAAACTTGGAATGGAACCACCATTTGACCCAGCTATCCCACTCCTCGGTCTATACCCAATTATTCAATTGTGTTATCTGGTGCTAATTTTATAACTACTTAATAGCCCCTGTTGGTTATTTATTGTCAGGTGAGTGTAGCAGGAGTTAAAAATAGCATATTACACTGACACATTCACATCAATGTTTATGGCACCACAATTCACAATAGCTAAAGTGTGGAAGCAACTTAGATGCCTTTCAGAAAATGAATAGATAAAGAAAATGTGGAATATATACACAATGGAATATTACTCAGCATTAAAAGAGAATAAAATCATGGCATTTGCAGATAAATGGATGGAGTTGGAGAAGATAATGCTAAGTGAAGTTAGCCAATACCCAAAAACAAAATGCAGAATGTTTTCTCTGAAATAATGAGGCTGATTCATAGTGGGGTAGAGAAGGGGAGCATGGGAGGAATAGATGAACTCTAGATAGGGCAGAAGGGTAGGGGGGAAGGAGGAATATAGGGTTAAAAATGATGGTAGAATGAGATGGACATCATTACCCTAAGTACATGTATGAAGACATGAATTGGTGTCACTCTACTTTGTGTACAACCAGAGATATGAAGAATTGTGCTCTATATGAGTAATATGAATTGTAATGCATTCTGCTGTCATCTATATCAAACTAGAATAAATTTTAAAAAAAGGAAAAAAAAAAAAAAAAAAAGCCCTGATTTGCACCTTGGTCAATTTCCCTGGCAATCGCCTCCGCTGACGTGAGCTTCAAGTGGAATTGTTGAACGTGGAGTTGGAAATGGATGTGCATTCCAACCCAGTCCTGTAGTTGTCCCACCAAACAGATTCAATAGGTGTAAATCACCTCAATTGCAAAGATAATATTCAAATGTCATAATAACTAAACAGAAGAGTTCCCAGTGCTGACTGCACCGCCTTTGTTTTATATGTACCTTATTTAGTTGTAAGTTTATCAGATTTTATTTTTAAGAAAGCCTATATTTAGCAATTGGTTTAGAAGATTCTTAAAAACATACTGGTTTGTTCTCAGGTGAATATGTGCTGTCTCCAGCACACTAGTGAGTCACATATACCATGTATTTCTCTTTTGTGTGGGCTTCTTTCACTCAACACACTGTCTGGAGGATCTATGCTTGTTCTTCTACATAGTAGACATTTGTTCTTTTTTATTGCAGTGTAGTATTCCATGGTATGGATACTACAATTCATTCATCTTCTTGTTGATAGCCATTAGATTATTCCTTATTTTGGACTGCTAATTAACTTTCATTTTAAAGCTGTTATAATCATTCATACACATATATTTGAGTGGCTATATGAACTCATCTCTCTTGATTTATACCTAGAAGTAGATTTTCCAGGTTTCAGATAGGCATATTTGTCTTAGTAAATAATGGCAACTAATTTCCTCAAGTGGTGAAACCAGTTTTCTCTTCCACCTGTAGTGTCTAAATGTTCTGTTGCCCCACATCCTTTATCAACACTTGGAACTGTCAGTTTTTAATGTAGCCATTCTGGTCATTATCTCAGAATGATTTTAATTTGCGTTTTCCTGACAAGTGATGGTGTTGAGTTGCTACCCGGTTAGGACTAGGCTGCCATTTTTCCCTGAGGCATAAACATTTTTAGAAATTATTACTGGGTTTATTGGGCATCTTATTCCGTTCTGCCTGGTACTGGTTGCTCACTTGGGATTCAGGTTCCCTCCAGGAAGAGTGAGCATTGGACACTTGTTAGCACCTTGTCTGTCACCAAAGGAGTCATTTGTGACCATTGTGATGATCCTTAAGGCCAGCATAGGGTGACCCTTGATGGCCCATGAAGCCCTGGAGGAGGTGTCTCTGGCACTGTGGGTTCAGAGCCAGAAGACGTGAGGTTCAAGTTCCACTTCTCCCCTTTATGGCCATGGGACATTGAAAAGTCACAGGGCCTCTGCGTCCTCAGTGTGCTCACATCAGACAGGGTAAGAGCTGCTGGGGGCACCAAAGAGCGCTATGAAATGAAGGGCAGACCCCAAGGTCAGTTCTGTGGGGAGTGGGGAGGTGGCCGTGCTGTCCCTGGGGATGCTGGAGCTGGTCCCCAGGGTATTGGCACCTGCACCCTGGCTGTGAGCTCTGACTATGGAGAATACCAAGGCAGGAAGAAAGCTCTGTGGTCAGAGGGCTCCTCCCCTTCCCAAACTCCTGCTGAAACTTCACCGCCTTCGCAACAGCATCAAGAGATGGACCGCTAAGAGGTGATTATCTGCGAGGCATCTGCCCTCGTGGGGGGTTCCTGCCATACCTGTGGGAGGGGGACCCTCAGGTAAGGTCAGGATGACCCCCGCATCTCTGTCTCACCCTCTCTTTGCCTTTCCGCCATGGGGCGTTGCAGCAAGAAGGCCCTGCCCGGGGCAGCCCCTTGATCCTGGGTTCCCGGGGAGTTTCTGTTCAGGATGAATCATTCCCACCACGCTGTGTTCCAGAGGCACCCAGACAACAGCGGCTTTCACTGGTGCTGCCTGGAGCCTGGAACCTCTGGCTGGGAGCATGCAAGAGACAGGCCAAAGGGTGTGATGCTGAGTGACATGAGACCACGACCCAGAGAGCCAGCGAGTCCCTGGTAGAGGCACCCAGGCTTCTGAATGCCCTGCACCTACAGAGAGGAGAGCTCCTGGGGTGGCTTTGGTAAGTGCTCAAGGGCAACCGAAAATTCCACACATTTTAAAATTTTGTTCATTGAAGGGAATTTTGGAAACACAAGAAAGTGTCAAAAAGGAATAAAAGATCCACAATCTCATTTTTCCCGCAGTCAATGACTGTTTTTTTTTTTTAATTTTTTATAGTAGTAGATGGACAGCATGCCTTTATTTTATTTGTTTCTTTTTATGTGGTGCTGAGGATCAAAGGCAGCGCCTCTCGCAGGCTAGACAAGCGCCTGCCGCTGAGCCCCAGCCCCAGGCCCAGGCCCAGCCCTCAACTATTGTTCCTAATGTCCACATGCAATTTTCCCCTCTTAACACTCTAAAATGCCATTCACGGCTCTTCACATCACGTTCTTTAACAGGTGCATTTATCCCATTTGGTGGATATACAAAAATGTATTCAACCACAAAATGGTGTTCTTAACTTCTTCTCTGTTTTGTGGATATTTTACGATTTACAAAGCACGTGGATTATTGTGCCCTAGGAATGAGGGGCCTGACCTTGCTGCTCGTCACTTTTGGGGCCCTGGATCGCCAACCACTGGAGGGACGGTCTGGCTAACTGTTGTTCAGGGACCAAGAAGTGACTCCGTGAGCAGGGGAGGTGACCATCCCCATGGGACTCACATTCCCAAGACATGCAGCCTTGGTTGACTGCTCCTTCCCGTGCCTCGACCATCGCGTCCTTTTTCAGTACGGGATGGTTTTTTAGGTCCTCACTTGCTGGCTGGGAGACCTCATGTGAGTCACCTGTTTCCTCCTGGCCTCTGTTTTCCCCGCCTGTGGAATGAGTGAGGATGGCTCCCTGGGTGGCTATGGGGACCACACCTGGATAAGTGCACAGAGCGCCTCTCCTGCCCGCGAGCTCTCCTCTCGTCTGCTGCATGCAGCAGGCAGTGAAAGCTACCTGTCAGGGACTGTCGGTGAGCTGGCTGGGGAGCAGAGGGGGAGAGAATGGAGGCAGGGTGCTCTGGAGATGAGCCGGAGCCCGAAGGGCCCAGGTCCACGGGTCTACGCGCCTCCAGGGTCTTGTCCCACAGAGTTCTTGGAATTGCTTTCCAATTCCTCCAGGGACTTTTCTCTGGGTCTCAGAAGGAAGGAAGAAGCTGTTTTGAGGCCTCTAGAACTAATGATGTCATCTCAGTGACTTCCCGGGTCATTGGGCAGCAGCACCCATGTCCTTGTCACCACCAGGATGTGGTATGTGGGAGAGGAGGAGTTGTTTCTCTCCTGCTGACCCCACAGTCACTAAAGCATCAGGGACAGAGAGGCCCTTGTTAGCCGCAGCTGCCGTCTGACACGTGGTGATCCCGGGAAGATTCATGTTCGTTTCCATGTGGGAAAAACATGAGCACACCCAGATGCCCAGCCCGTCAGGGACGAAACCGAGGGCTGGCCACCGTGCTCCTCCACCTGTCTCTGCCTCTCTGTTTGCAGAAGGATTTCTCGGTTTCTGCCACAAATAATACTCAATTGTCTAGTGCGCTGCAGCAACTGGTCCTCCATTGTGCGCAACCCACAGTCTCTGGGGAAACGGCACGGCCAGTCCTCAACTGCCCGCTTCACCCTCAAGTTGGATAGTCTCATCCCCCTCCCTCCCTCCCTCTCTCTGCATTATTGGAGATTTAACCCAGGAGCACTCTGACACTAAGCTACATCCCATCCTTTATCTTATTTCTTATTTTGAGACAGGGTTTGGCTAAGTTGCCAAGGCTGGCCTCGAACGTGCAATCCTCCTGCCTCCGCCTCCGGAGTTGCTGGGATTACAGGCGTGTACCACCACATCCAGGCTCCCCGTCTTCTCTACTGACCCCTGCGTCCACTGCCACTTGGGGCTGGCCCTTGGTACTGCCTGGAGCCTGTTCCTGCCAACAGGGGTCTCTCTTCTGCCTCCTGTCACCTGACCTCCTCTAGCGACTGCTGCCCCTAGCCACTCCTTCCCTCTTGAAAGTCCCCCTCCTTCGACTGCTGGCCCACAGGTATTTCTGCTCCTCTTGTGTTTTTGGTACATCTTCATCACTCTCCTTTGTGAGCTGCTCTCTGCCCATTCTTTAGATCAGATGTTTTAGAATTTTTTTTTAAGCAAATGAAATGTTGTGTGCCCCCCAAACACAGCTCGATAAAATCCCACAGTTGAAATAGCAGGTGGCATTGTTGGGGACTACACTGCCCTTTCCCAGAATTCCCAAGATTACCTTTCCAGAGTCTCAGGACTCAGACGTGCAGCCTGCAAACCAGTCTCAAGTGTTGGGTGCCACAGGTGCTCTGCGCCCTACTCGGCCCACTCATCCTCCTCTCTCTCCAGAGATGTGCTGGGGTCGGGGGGAGTGAACAAGGCCCTTTTCTTCCCCTAACGCTCTGTCAAGCAGTGGAGAATGAGAGTGAGGAGACAGACCAACTGTGAGCTCAGAAATTCGGCTCTGTCATTGACAAGGGCGCACACGTGGCTTTCAATCTTGAGGCAAACGGCTTACCGTCCTTCCTAGAGTTGGCCCCCACCAGTCCTGGGCAGGACCAGAGGCTTGAAAGCATTTCTTCCCAGATGGGAGCAGTCAAGAGTGCAAGCACCCTCCAGCACACCTCAGGAGAGAAGGGGCAGTGACCTCCCCAACATGCTAATGGAAAAGTCACTGCTCCTCCCATGGGAAGAGGCAGGAGAGGGTGGGCACAGGGACCAGGATCACCAACCTCCACCAACAGGGAGTTCTACTCCCTGGGGGTGCTTTGTAATTTGGGGAGTTCTGTGCTTGAGAGACAGTGACAGGAGGCATCCTCCATACCTGGAACAGTTCTGTACATTAAAGAATTGTTCCACCGGGCATGGTGGCACACACCTGTAATCCCAAAGACTCGGGAGGCTGAGGCAAGAGGAGTTCAAAGCCAGCCTTAGCAACTTAGCAAGACCCTATCTCAAAATAAAAACATAAAAAGGCTGGGGATGTGGCTCAGTGGCTAAGCACTCCTGGGTTCAATTCCTCGTACTAAAGGAAAAAGAAAAAAAAAAAAAAAAGAATTGTCCCTATACCTGCATGACTTCTGAATATCCCATTGGACATTCCATGTAGGTGAATAATGGTTGTAATCATCTGCATCTAGAACATACCCTGTTTTTATATAATGAGAGTACTTTTTGTACTGTTTTATTATACACAATAAACTGAATGTTCTGGAAAAGCCAAGGCTAAAGAAATTGAGTGCTGAGCACATTTTGTTGGATTGAAAACTCACCCAAGGATTTTCAATGTTGCAGAAAAGTGGGACTTTTTGATGACAGTGGCTCTTGTAGTAATGTCAACACCAACACAATCAGCATACCTGTGCTGAGTGGCATCTGTGACTGTTGTTTTCACTGTTTCCATGGATACCAGACACTGACTGCTCCTTTTGGCCTCTAGCCAACTTGTGCCCACATGCTGCTTGGGAGGCCACAGCTCCTGAGGTGCCTGGTCACCTCTCTCCTGCACTCTGTGCTGTCTGCTCTTACTTTACCTCTCTGAGAAGTGCCCCTGACACCCCAGTGTGGAGTTGCCATCCCTTCTCCAGGTGACACTCCTCACCCTCCATCTGCTGATCCTAAGTTCTGCCAAGTAAGGACCGTGCCCTACTGACCTCGGCCTCCCTGGCTCTGGGCCCAGGCGTGGGCACCTGCTGAGCCTCCCTTCCCTGTCGACCCTGGCTTGGGATTGAGATGTGTATCTCCACGTCCAAATAAATAGCATTTATCAGAAAAGCTATAGATCTCAGTTCCATCAGGAGCCAATGGGGACAAAAGGGTCTCCCCATGACACCAGTCATAGCCAACCTCAGGTGAAACAAAATCTCAGGGAGAAGGAAAATGGGTTCCTCCTGAGATTGCCTTGGGAGACCACGTCTTTCGTTCTTTAGTGTCCCCATCAGATAATCAATTGTGAAATTATTCATTGAGTTGGATCAGGTCATTTGGAAAGCAATCTTCATAGCAAGCAAGATTTATCAGAGGTGACACGATTGCTGATGTGTGCACAGACTAGCTTTACAATTTAATACCCAAAACACGAGGATGAAGAAGACCTCCCTGCCACCTGGGTACTGAGGAATCCGAGGCCTTCCTGATTGTGAAGAAAGCTTGCAAGGAATGAAGAGAGGCGTCTAAAATGATGAGTCCTTCACTCTGGTTTCCAGTTTCCACGTCTTAGTTACCAGCGGCTCAGCTGCCTTCTTGATGCCCCCTTGACCTCTCGGGGGGAGTTAGACAGAGATGCATGCATTGATTCAGAGAGGTTGGAAAATCCTTATCCTTCCCCCCAACTCAGACCACTGGACTCAAGGTCAGATCTCAGACTGGAAGGCTCTGATCTCAGCTCCTTAGTGTGTGGCCTTGGAGAGGTTCCCCTCTCTGGACCCCGTTCTCTTCAGTGGAAAAATGGGGGTGAGACTGGCCCCTGTGCAGGGTTGTTGGAGAATTGAAGGAGCCGTGGATGAATGGTCCCTGGAACCCAGGAGATGCTCAGTGACGATGGGCCCTCTCTCTAGGGAGACACACCCGCCACGCCCCCTTCTCTGCAGAATCACCTTCATCCTGACACCCTGGTGGGACATTTCGTTTCTTCTTCTATTTGGATTCCTTGGTTAGAATTTAGGTCTTTCTCAGAAAGTCTCTAAGATAGTAACTGTGTATCTATTCTAGCAGGATTAAAAGTTTTGGGGTGTTTAATGAAGACCTGGGTAGGACTCAAAGGTGGCAGGGCAGGGTGGATTTTCTTTATTGAGACTTCCAATGATTTTGGAATTTTGGAATAAATTCAACTTCACCTTTTACAAAGATCCCCAATTCCATTTAAAAAATACAAGATGACCCCACGATTTAGCAGTCTATTAGGAACTTGGGTGGCCTAAAACTCTCTCAAAAACTATGCTGCAGGACGGCTCTTCCCTGTGGACCATCAGCAACAGGGCTCACAGATCTGTGTCTCTATCTCCTACCCCAGGGCCTGACACCTCAAAATACAACCATGGAATGAGTGGGTGAATCCATCCCACCCATCCACAGAACCGGTACAGCACTGAACTTGACCAGCTGCTTAGGAGGACATGACCAGTGGTTTTGTATTCCCCCAAACCTTCTGTAGCCCAAAGAATTTCCCCTGTGTTAACCAGACCGTGGCTGGAGCACTGCTGCATGTTGGTCACCATCTATGTGTGGAGCCAGTTCACCTCTGCTCTGGTATGTTTTACAGCTCACCCTTGGTTAGACAGTTAGAGGAGAGGCAGGAAAATTTGTGCCAGGGAGAGAGGCAATTAAAGCCCAAATGGAAAGACTGTAATGACCTGCAGTAATTCTGTGGTCTGAGGGCAAAGGCCCAAGCCTCACCCCCCTTCCGGAAGCCAGATCTTGTTTTTCTAACCTTCTGGATGCTGGGGTAATGGGTTTTATTGTTGTTTTAGTGCTGAAATTCCTAGTGAAATACTGGCCATTCAGATAACTGCTTACAGCACTTACTTTAGTAAATGAGAAAATCTGAGAAATGTCTCTCTTTGTGTTAATTTTTACCAGATTTATGCCTTGGGAAGGTGCTGGGTGGAATTGGAATAGTCGGGGAATCAAATATCCAGTGGCTGGCTGGGCCTCTCCTTACTGCCCACCCTGACTTACTGTGGCTGCTGTCAGTTGAAATATTACAGGAAAATCTCAATTAACTGGACATCAATCTCCCAGAACTTCAAGTAATTCACAAAACGCCACTAAACCAAGTTCCCATGAGGCCTTCCAGCTGTGTTCTGGGCTCAGTCTGCATTGCCCCCCTCCCCGCCCCCCGCCGTGAGAACCTGGAGCTGGGGTGCGGTTCGGAGGCGGAGCTCGCGCTTAGAGTGCACGCAGCCTGAGTTCCATCCCAGCACCTCGCACAGAAGGTAGAGTCAGCTGAAGTTTCTCTTTTCAGACGCACCCTTCTGCTCTGACCTCTTTCCAGAAGCACCTGTGTCCTCTCCGTCCAGGTTTCTATAGTTTAATTATTTATAAACTTTATGAAGCCTTTTTGTTTAAACAGTTTAAACAAATATCATTGTGCCATATACATCTTTCTGCAACTTGTTTTTGTCTATTTATTATCATATGAATATATGTATTATATAAAATGTATAATATGTATTGTATCATATATCAGTTACATATGTATATCAGTATATTAATTATACCATAATGTAATATAATATGTAATATGTCAATTATGTTATGCAACATAATACATTTATATATTATATATAATACATATATAATATATATTATATGCAATACATATATAATATATTGAATTATATTTCATATATGATACATATAATTGTATTATATTTTACATATTTTATATATGATATATATCATAAAATATAATTCAATGTATTATATATGTATTACATATAATATATTACATATATAATATGTATTACACATGGTATATGTGTGTATGTGTATTGCATGTTACATAATATATATTATACACAATGTGATGCATATGTCATAGATGAAATGAAATACAATATATTATATATGGATGTATTATATAATGAATTTTTAAAAATCAATTTCATTTATTTTAACCCTCTATAAGGAGTTCCAAATTATAAATAAGCACAATATTATTTATCTAGACCCCCATGGATGATCAATTTGAATTTCGTCTAATTTTTTTCTATCAAAAATAATGCTGTGATGAGCATGCTGGTTATTTTTTTCCCGCGTCTGAGAATTTCTGCATGGCCCTTCATATTTCTCACGGCTGCTGATACCCCTGGATTGTTTTACTTCTTGGCTTCTTTCATGTTCTGTTTTCTATTTACTGTGCTGCTTCTTTGCTTCTCCTCCCACCTCTCTCTCCTTCCCCTGCTTAGCAGTTAAACATTCAATTTCTATTCTTTTGGTGGTTAATGATTAGCATGCATGAATAAAGGTTTAGATCAAATCAATATCCCTATTATTTTCTTAAACAATACAAGGAACTTGGGAGGTTTTAACTCCTAACACCCTCTTCCAGGTCTACATTATTGTTGGGTGGGATTTTATTTCACCTTTAAAAAACAAAGCTCCGGGCGGATCATCAGGTGTGGCCACAGTTTTGAGGTCAGAGTCGTGTGGAGCGTTTGGGCTCCTCATCAGGAGCTTGCTGGCTCCCTGAGCTCCTGCCTTCCTGGCGTTGTTTCTGGGTGTGGTTTGGCTCCGGCTGAGGTCACCTGTGGGATTTCTCTTAGTAAGGGAATGTCAGCAGCAAGATTTCTTAGACTTCTTTGTGTGAAGTATCTTCTTCTCACTCCCCATCACTGGGCCTGGCTGTGACTAGTGCCCCATCCTGTGGTCTCTGTCCCTCCTGAGGGACTCTCACGAGATACTTGCTGTTACTGTGCCTCTAAATTCCTTTTATACTTTCCACATGAGCCACATTCTGGATGATTTCCTCAGATCTACAATTTATTAAATTGGTTCTCTCTTCTGGTCAGAGTTTTATGTAAGGCACCCCATGAATTTTCCATTTTAATGACGATTATTTCTAGAAGTTCACTTGAATTCTTTTCCTGGTCTCCCTCTTAACATAGTCTCTCATTTTCTTTTCTTTCTTCCTTTCATGCCTTTTACTCCTGCATGGTATTGCGTGTTAGAATGGTAGGATCTTAAGGTGTCTGATTTTGCTTTCTTTTTTTTTTTCCTTTTGGGGTGGGTGGTGGGTACAGGGATTGAACTCAGGGGCACTCGACCACTGAGCCACATCCCAGCCCTATTTTGTATTTTATTTAGAGACAGGTTCTCACTGAGTTGCTGAGCACCTTGCTGTTGCTGAGGCAGGATTTGAACTCACGATCCTCCTGTCTCAGCCTCCCGAGCCACTGGGATTACAGGTGTGCTCCATCACGCCCAGCCTGATTTTGCTTTCTATCCACAGTTCTCGGTTCTGAGTTTTGCTACATTGTGTGTGTTTACTAATTCTCTTACAGCAGTTATTTACTTCCCAAGGTGAGCGATGCTTTTGTCCTGGACTTATCTTTGCTGGGGTGGTTTCTGTGAAGTGCAGGTGCTTGTTTGGGACCCTTCAGATTCTGGACCAGTTGTGTGCCAGCTTCTCACACTGGGTTCTTGAGCCTCTGGGGTGGTCTGAATTGAGACCATGCTGCTGGGCGGGGACATTCTGCTTTTCCTGGAGGGGACCTTTGACTTTCCACAGCCCTGGAAGATGCTCGACTTCTTGTTGCACCCCTGGTCAACAAAAGAACAGATACCTGTCCCCTGTTTCATGGTCCCCAGCCCTGTGACTGGGGAGAGGAAGAGCCGAGTACCGGCTGCTGCCTCTCAGGAGTCAGGACCCTGATATTTACCTACCTGCAGTCCCTGCTGCATCTCCCTGTTCCTGCCACCCTCACGCGCTGACTCCTTGTCCTTCTTGCTCTCTGCTCTGCAACCTGAGGAGGCGCTCTCCTTGTTTCCAAGCTTGGCTGTGTATTTACTAATGGGGGGATGGGGTCGAATCTTATCTGGCATGTCATGGAAGTGGGAGGGTCTCCCAGTCTGAAAACCGAATTAGAAATCAGTAATGAGGAGGCCATTTGTACTGAGGGTGTTATTGCCTTTTTGAGCCTTGCTATATTTGCCTTGTGAGGTTGGGAATGACGTTGGTGCCTCCCCAGCAGGAAGGAGGGGAGATGGAAGTGTTAAGTTCTCAGGCTCCCCCCTCCTGCGGCTTCTGAGTTATGCGATGTGATACACTTGTTCTGTTTAAGAATTACTTGTCTGGGGGTACAGTTGAGGGCAGAGCCCTTGCCTGGCATGTTGGTACCATCCCCGACATTGAAAAAAAAAAAAAAGAAAGAACTGCCTCTGAGTCTTGAACCTGGGGCTCCTCCACACTGTGTTTTCCCACGTGCAAAATTGTTCCAAAAAAACCCAAACACACAAGCCGCCCTCTGAAGGTGCTGAGCCCTGTGCAACCGACACTGTTGGACTGAAATCAGAGACTCGCTGGGTCATTTCAGCAGCCTGGGAACTGGCCACCATCCTATTGACTGGCCGCTCTGTCCTCTCCAGATAAGAGACTCTCTCTCCTTACAGCGAGTTTTCCATGTGTTTGGCTACGCGAAGCACAGTGACCAGCGCACAGTGAACAGCGAGACAGGGATAGTGGCTGCGGCTCTCAATCAGATCTGACGACTGACCAGGCAGGATTGACTTAAACAGGGACGTGTGACAAAAACAGCGATCATTCCTGAGTTGAACTGGGATTATTGACAGGCTTCCTCTTGGCTGATTCCTGTGGCTGCTGGCACCAGAGAAAGCTGCAAGGAGACTGTCCTCTCAGTCCAGTTAGAATGGCTGTCGTCGAAAACAAAACCACAAACACGATAGCTGGCCCAGCCGCACGAGCTGTGATCTCCAATACTCAGGAGGCTGAGGCGAGTAGATTCCAAGTTCAAGGTCAGACCCTGTCTCAAAATAAAAAGGACTGGGCATGTAGCTCAGAGGTACGGTGCCCCTGGGTTCAATCCCCTGTGCCATAAACATCATCAACAACAACAACAAAATAAAACAAACAGAATGCTGGTGAGGATGTGGAGGAAAAGGAGCAGCTCATTCACTGTTAGTGGGAATATAAATTAAGACAGCCATTAGGAGAACAGTGTGGAGGGTCCTCAGAACACTAAAAGTAGATCTGCTATAAGATCATTGATCCCACTTCTGGAGGATACACGTAAAGGAAATGAAATCGGTGTACCAAAAGAATACCTGCATGGCCACACTTACTGCAGCTCTGTTATGGAGCTAAGATCCGGAATGGCTGTGTGAGTGTGTCTATGTATATGAACACAGGTGTGTGGTGAAAGACTGTTCAGCCATGAAGAAGAATTTGCAGCTAAATGGATGGAACTAAAGGACATTATGTTAGGGGAAATAAGCCAGACACAGACAGAAAGGTTCTGCATGTTCTCTCCCAAGTGTGGAAGCCCAAATATGTCTCGACCAGGATAGAACACCATAAAAATTAGTGATTAGAGGCTGGGAAGGGGTGGGAGAGGGTGGATAAGGGAGCTGGGTTTTATCAATGCATGCTGTATGCAAGGGCTGGAATACCACTCTGAAGCAGGGTGCACTGGTGCATGCCTGTAATCTCACTGACTTGGGAGGCTGAGGGAGGAGGATCACAAGTTGAAGGAGAACCTCAACTACTTAGGGAGACCCTGTCTCAAGATAAAAAAAAAAAAAAAAAAAAATTAGAAGGGCTGAGGATGAACTCAGTGGTAAAGTGCCCCTGGTTTTTCAATCCCCAGGACCAAATCATCATCATCATACTAAAGCCCATTAATATGTACAACATATTCGTGTTCATCAAAAATAAAACAAAATATTTAAAAATATTTTAAAAAGAACATACAGATGGCTGAGTACAAGAAAGGCTTGGTCATGGAATAAATAAAAAAGAAGTCAAAAGCTACAAACGCATCTTAGAATGAGACTGCCAACCTTGTTCATAATCTGGGGATTTAAAAATAAAACCACAGGGAGATACCACCTTATTCTTACCAGAAGAGCAAAAAGAAAGAGTCTGATGACACCAAGTGTTGGGGAAGAGGAGGGTGTTACGGCGATTCCAACCTGGGCTGGTGGCCTTGTTAATTAGTTCAACCGTGTTGGGATCAGTTTGGCATTACAGGGCATCGTGGGAAAAGTGCCTATCTTTCTGGAGAAATTCTTAACACGCCTAGAACTTGAGACAGTGGAGACTCCAGTGTGGATCATAACAACCCCAGTAGGAATCAACCTAAACACCCACAAATATCAGAATGGATAAATAAATTTTATATTATTTCTGCAACAGCTTTTCACACTGCTATAGAAACGACATGATTTAACAGCTGCTCACACAAGATAGAGAAACCCTGCGATCAGAATTCGAATCAGTCCCATGGTATGAGTCCTAAGAGGACATCAAAAGAATGAATCACAGAAAGTGCAAGGGCATGGGGGGGGGGGAGGAGAGGGGAAGGTGGGAAGGGAAGGGCAGCAGAATAAAATAGACACTATTACTGCTGTGGGTATCTACGTGACTGCATGACCAATGTGATTCTGCAACCCGTACACGCAGAAAAATGAGAAATTAGACCCCATCTGATTCAAATGTATGATATGTCAAGGTCATTGTGCTGTCATGTGTAACTATTTAAAACAAATAAAAAATATAGTACAATTAAAAAAAAAAGAAAGTGCAAAAGCAGATAGAACTAAACCATGTCTCTCCTGTCCCTCTTTTGTGACCTTGGGATGACCTTGGAATCCAGTTCTTAATTTGCTAGTAGCACTGTGTTCTAGTTTCATTTGTTCGCTCATTTATTCACTCAACAAGCACCGAGTACCAGGACTGGGGACATAGCTCAGTGGTGAGTGCTTGCCTCCCGGGAGCAAGGCTCTGGGTTCAATCCTGTATCACCAAAATATAAAAAAGCCCCCAGTACCGCACTACAAGGCACTGTTCCTGCCGGACACCGAGGCACACGCCTATAAATGCAGAATTGAGGCCAGCTGGGCACCTTAGGGAGTTCCTGTGTCAAAAGATAAAAAGGGCTGGGGAGGTAGCTCAGTGGTAAAATGCCCCTGAGATCCATCCCCAGTACCCCCCAAATAAATAAATAAACCAAGGCCCTATTCTCAATGCTGATGACGAAACAGAAGAAATTCTGCTTCCATCCTGAAGCTTCCACTCTTGAGGGGCTAGAGTGGGAAATGGGGAGAAGACACTAAACATGTAAATGACACAGTCTAGTAGAGAGGGACAGTATCGGGGGTAACTAAAGGAGAGACTGCAAGTTGAAATGGAGTGATCAGGAAGGGAATTTTTTTTTCGTTTTTTTAATGGCACTGGGGAATGGAACCCAGGGCCTCACACAGTAGGCAAGCACTCTATCACTGAGCAACATCTCAGGACCTTTTCATTTTATTTTGAGATAAGGTATCACTAAATTACCGAGGATGGCCTTAAACTTGATATCCTTGTGCCTTGGTCTCTCAAATTGCTGGGATTACAGGTATGTACCGCCATGTCTTGCTAATAACTCTGTTTTGATGGTAATATCTAAACAAAGACTAGCAGGAGTGAGGAAGCTAGTTAGCTCAGTATATAGGGGAAGAGCTTTAGAGGCAGAGAGAAAAGCAGGCGCAAAGGCCCTGAGGTACATCTTCATCAGTTATTTATTTTAAAATCTGATGAATATTTACTCCAAAACTCCTTTCACTGTTAGATGGTTCTTGATACACATAAAAAATATATGCTTAGTTTTTATAACCAACTAGAAATTTACCATAATTGTGAGCCAGAACTTGCATGAAAGAGTAATCTTGGGGTATAGAAATATTCAAGGTCACTTTTTGCTGTTTCATTAATGTGTGTCAGCTCGTTTGACTCGAAGAATTGCCAGTCAGCACAAACACAGGAATCTAGTTGGAACTCAGCTGTGGATTTGGGCAATTTCTCTAATCCTTCTATTTTTCTTTTTATATTTTGTATTTTATTTTGAGACAGGTCTTGCTAAGTTGCTGAGGCTGGCCTTGAACTTGCCATCCTCCTGCCTCAGCCTCCTTAGTTGTTGGGATTACAGGAGTGCACCACTGTGCCAGGCTTAATCTCTGTAACATTAGTGGGTGTAAAAAATAAATTAATAAGTCCCGTGAAGTGTTGTCATGAGGACTGGGTGAAAATACAAGTTCAAGTCTTCCGTGACTTTTCATAAGATTTTCAAAGGTTCTTTACATACATCTTATATGTTTCTTAAGTTATTCACATCCTCAATATTAAATTATAAATGAATTATAAAAATTAAATATTTATATAAATAGGTGTGTTTGGTTGTTCGTGTGTGTGTGTGCGCGCGTGATTTTGAGAAAAAGAAATTTCTAAGAGCTTCCGGGGAGAACAAGCGAATTGCTAAGCAGACTGGAGCTGGAGCCCGGGGGTACAAGGGATCCCCCAAGTTGCCGGCACTCCTGCTCCTCGCTCCTTCCTCCTGGCCTCCCTCAGCATGTGGCTTTGTCCCCACGATGTCCCACCTTCTGGTTGCAGGAGCCCTGCTTCACCTTCAGCCTCGGGTCCCTGTCCCACAAGGAGGGAGGAAGGCCCTCAGCGCACACCTCTGTGTCTTGGCATATTCTTCTAGCAACCTTTAAAATGCTGCCTTTGAATATGCAGGACTTACCTCCCTCGCTTGCAGTGTGAACACATGCATGTATGTAGATGGACAGGCATGCTGTCTGTATATAATATGTACCATATACACACGTCTTATTATTAATCTTGTATAATCCCATTCAGTGTTATATGTTATTACATATATTACCATACAGTTAGCCCTGCCTGTGGGTCCCAACAACCATGGGCCAAAAATAGTACAAAAGCCAGGGGCAGTGGCTCATGCCTGTAATCCCAGAAACTCAGGAGGCTGAGGAGTATTGAAAGTTCAAGGCCAGCCTCAGCAACTCATTTGAGACCAGGTCTCAAAATATAAAAAGGACTGGGAATGTGGTTCAGTGGCAAAGTACCCCTGAGTGCAATCCCCAGTACCAAAAAGGAAAAGAAAGAAAGAAAAAAAAAAAAAACTACCCTAGGGAAAAAAAATTCCAAAAACTCCAAAAAGCAAAAATTGAATTTGCTCCTTACTTAGTACCATTCTGAATTCATGCAAATGAGGCCATGTGTCCCTAATGCATTAGGCATTATAATCAATATAGAGATGATCTAAAGTATGTAAGAGGGGGCTGGGGCTGTAGTTCAGTGGTAGGGTGCTTACCTAGCTGCATGAAGTTCTGGGTTCAGTCCCCAGAGGTGAGGACGTATGTAGGTCACATAGAAATACGACACCATTTTATACAAGTGAATTGAGCATCCGAAGACCTGCGCACCTGCAGAGGTCCTGGAACCAGTCCCCAGCCCTGGTGGGAAGGGAGGGCTGCCTGGTGACCACATCTTTGGTGCCGTCTTGGCGAATGCCAAGTACGTTCGTAGGAGACACTCTTAGGAACAGTATCTGTGAGTCAAAGATATTCTGATGTATTTGCCAGACTGCTCCTGAGAAGGCGGAGCTTCCTTCTGGTGTGGAGAGTGAGCTCCACCCACCTCCACCCACCCAGCACCCACAGCTGGGCAGCTCCAGTTATTACAGTGATTCAGTTTATTTATTCATTTTACAAATGAAAAGTAACATTTTACTCTTTTAATTTGTTAGGTTGAACACTTTTTACATCTTTCTGTTTCAGTTTTGATATTTATAAAAGACTCACAAGATGGCTTCAAGAGCTTACTTTTATCTTTCCAGTTCTAGTAAATTACAAAAGATAAAGAAAGAAGAGATACTACAGCCCACATTGATTCTTAGTGCTGTGCTATACAATAATCTACCTGAGCCATAGTTAACATCTCACACTCTATGTTTTGGTTAACACCCATATCATTTAGTCTATTAAGATTAGGTCAATCTCAACAATAAAAATAAAATAATAGAAGTCTATTAAAATCAATGTTTTATGCTTAGATAGTTTGTTCCTTAGGAAATCAAAGAACCAGGATAACATAATTTTAGTGAATCATCTTTACTCACCTGTCAATTATGTCTTTGGAAGGAGATATATTTATGCTAGAAAGTGATTGCTTGTGTTTCTGAAATCCAAACATACCTGGGAGCCCTCACCTGGCTCCTGATCACTGGTCCAATTCTTCCCTAGATTTGGGCTCCCAGGAGGTACCTGGGAGGGTCTTGCTGGTGTCCCAGGGCTGAGCAGGCACATCCCTGTCTCTCCACTCCATGTACAGAGGTTCCAAGTAGCCTGGCAGGAAGGGTTTGGGGACATAGTCTCAGGTTCAGATACCAACCCTTTTAACCTGCTTTGTGATTGATGGTTAGTTGCTAAGCTGTGGGATTCTGTTCTCTCTTTTGTGACGCAGGATAAAATCCCACACCCAAGCTCAGGGTCCATGAGGCTACTGGAAAGGGTGGCTAAGTGAGGAGTCAGGATTCAAGACCTCACTGAGCTACTAAAGAGTGGGCTACTTGTAGAGGGGTGTGGTGGTGCACGCCCGTAATCCCAGGGGCTTTGGAGGCTGAGGCAGGAGGATTGCAAATTCAAAGCCAGCCTCAGCCACAGAGAGGCCCTAAGCAACTCAGTGAGACCCTGTTTCTAAATAAAATACACAGGAAGGGTGGGGATGTGGCTCAGTGGTTAATTGCCCATGGGGTCAATTCCCAGTAGGCCCCACTCTCCAAAAACAGTTAGCTGGTCATAAATATGTTGAGGGCTGGTGTATCCCCCAGCTAACACCCTTCCCCTTCCAGAGAGCTCAAAGTCTTCCCCATCTCCTGGGGAAGGAGCTCGTGAATGTGAAGTGAGGAGGGCCATCGAAGGGCCCGAGCAGCAGCAAGAGGAGATCAGGGACGGTGGTGTCCCCTCCCTTGTTTCCTTGCCCAGGCAGTTATCACCAGTCTGGGAGGCGCTCCCTTCTCCCATCTCTAGATTAGGGCGTGGGAAAGGCACCCAGCGTCTTATCTGAAGAGCATGGCCTTGACCTATGAACCGCGGGGGCGGGAAAGGGTCGTGTGTTGTCTAACCCCTTCCCACCCGCTGGACAGACGGAGGTGGGCGTCCCTAAGGGAGGAGAAGGGAGAAGATGCCACTATAGTCATGTGACACATAGCAACTTTCTATCAACAGCAGTCGGCATGTGACATGATCCCCAGGTTACAGTGGGACTGAAAGATTCCTCATGCCTGCTGGCATGGTGGCTGTGGTAGGTCCTGGCACAGCGTGGCTCAGGGGGAGGGCACGTACCATCTCAGGCGATGCACCGTACTCGGTAATGATTAACAAAGCACCTGCCACTGTGTCTACGTTAGCTGCACTGCTTTGTGTGTGCTGCGGATGAACCTGGGGCTCCCGCTTGCTGAATGTGCCCTCTACCACCCTCCGTCCTTTTATCGTTATTTTAGAGTATATTCCTACTTACATTAAAAAAAAAATTATTCTAAAACAGTGCATCATGCTGCCTGCAGCGACCTTGTGTGTCTCGCATCTCTTGTGTTGATACCTCTCATGTTGTCGTGCTGATGGCCATGGGATGGCCTCGGTCACTCTGTGGTTGGTTTAATCCAGTGCTTTGTTCATCAGGGCCCAGGAGCCGAAGGCTGCACCACATGCACACCTAGTCACGTGGTAGGCGAGGCCCACCAGGTGTGTGTGCGGATACCCTGTGATGTTCACACGGTGAAATCGCCTAGTGATCCTTCCCACAGAATGATGCAGCCAGCAGGTACCCCCACCCAGAAGACCTCAGCACAACCCAGCTTCTCCAGAGACACCGCCCCCTCCTCGCCCACCATAATGGTGACATAGCTTCTCTCCTGGTCACCAAAAACTTTACAGAGAATGTCAGCAGACTTCTGCAGGGAGCTCATTGTAGTGTGAGGCTTCCTCATTGTTGGGAAGACCAGGCTTCTCTTTCTGGTAAAGCTGGGTCTGCAATCAAGCCTGTTGCTGTGCAAAAGTTAACTATTCTGTCTTCTTAGTAAAAACCTATGACACCTCTGTCTGGCCCAAGAATAGGGGACAAAGAGTAACTGTTACGTACCCACCCACTGATGTGTGAACACCCCACTGAGTACAAATCGAAAAGAATTTCCAGACTGGGGGTCTAGAGATTTGTAGCCATTAGCCCCTTTGCACCACTACATCTCAAATAAACCTGCTTCCAGAAAATTCCCTGGGTGTCCAGCCTACATGAAGAATATGGCCCCTTGTTAAATGGCACTGGACTACATGCTTTTCTTTTTTCATATGTATTCATGTCAATGAATGCACCTCGGGGACTTGAAACTGCTTATCTGTGTGACCCTTTAAATCCTCTCATGTGACACCAAGACTCACTGAGGGTTGTGGGCAAAGCATTAACCCAAGCCCTTCTTAGGTTCAAATTTATTGAATCTTCTCCTGGAAGCAGGGAGGAGACTCATCATGGTGGCGTCAGTCACGGTGTGAGGAGCAGTGGGTTGACGGGTGTGAAGTGTCCAGAAGCTCCCCACTCCGCGCACGTTGTTTCCATCTTACAGATGTCAAAATGGAGGCAGGCGGGGGATGTCAACTTTCCTAAAGGTTTGTGATGGTGGAATCTAACTCAGACACCGAGTCCCTGTCCTGGCTCTGACCACGGTGCTGTTTGCCTCCCTGAGCGGGTCCCACCCAACCAGAAGAGACCCTGGCTATTTGCCACCTGGGTGCACAGGTGGGGCCAGGTGTGCACAGAGGCCTGGAGGACGGAGGAACCAGCTCTCCCCTGGAGTCTGTGAGGGACGGCAAGGACAAGGCTGCCATCTGTCCATTCTGGTCACACTCTCCAGAAGAAGGAGCGCGGTCTCCCTTCACATTCCTGCAGCATTGGGCAGGGACGGTTCTAGCTTTCAGCAAAGGCGCTGAGTTATTTGCTCAAGTGATGGGACAGGCCTGGCCCTGAGGGAAATCTGATGGGACTCAGTAATTTCAATTTCTCCCAAAAGTATGCAAGCAGAATAGTCCCAAAGAGGTTGCAAATGAAGTTTCTGATTTGCAAATGACCATCCCAGAGGTCCTCATTGAAATGTAGCTTGGCATCCCTAATCTGAAAGTCTGAATTGGGCAGTGCTCTAAAATCGGGAAACCAAGACACTGAGTGCCAACGTGACACAAGTGGAAGATGAGGCACCTGGCCTTGTGTAACAGGTCACAGAACACAGGGACACAGCTGGGCGCGGTGGCACATGCCTATAAGTCCAGTGACTCGGGAGGCTGAAGCAGGAGGATTGCAAATTCAAAGCCAGTCTCAGCAACTTACTGAGGCCCTAAGCAACTCTGCGACCCTGTCACAAAATAAGAGATAAAAAAGAACACAGGTGCACTAAAAATATCTTATGAAGTCACACACAGTCTATGTGTATAAGGTAGATAGGAAACGTAAGAGGGTTTGCCAAAAATTTGAAAAAACAAATCCCAAATCTAAACTCCCTCTGGGCCCAAGCATTTCAGATAAGGGGATCTCAACCTGCACCACATGCTGGTTTGGAGATAAAATAGTTCCACCTCTTCCTCACAGAGGTCCTTAAGGGATCTCAACCTGACAAGTGGAACCCAGTTGGAGTCACAATGGCTCAGGTGGTCAGGATTAGAGCTGTACCCTCATTTAGAACTCCAGGTAAAGTCAGCCTGGGCTGAGTGTATTTTTAAAAAATTTAGAAAATGCTTTTACTATGAAACACCTCTGTTTTCTTTTTCTTTTCCACTTTTTTTTTTTTTTTTTATTGCTGAGCTGGGGATCAAACCAGGGCCTTGTGCATATTAGGCAAACACTCTACCACTGAGCTAAAGCCCAGCCCCCTTCTTTCCTGTTGTTCAGAGAGAGCATTGGTTGTAAAACCTTATTTAGAATAGGTTTTATTCTACTTTAGTTGCTTATTTTTTTATTTGGTGCTAGAGATGGAATTCAGGGCCTGCTGCCGGCTAGGTGAGTTAACTACCACTGGACCCTGGAACACCCACCCACCTACCTACCTACCTTCCTTTCTTCCTTCCTCTCTCTCTCTCTCTCTTTTAATTGGAGATTGAACCCAGGGGTGCTCTATCACTGAGCTACACCCCCAGTCCTTTTAAAGTTTTGAGACAAGGCCTGGCTAAGTTGCTGAGGCCGGCCTCAAACTTGCCATCCTCCTGCCTCAGCCTCCGGAGTCTCTGGAACGACAGGTGTGCCGGTGTCGCTGTTTGAACGCATATCTAACAGAGGTTCGCTCATCTCCACCTATTGAAGGGATCCTCTCTTAGGTTTGTTCTAAGCAGAGTTGTGACTTGGTGGAGTTTGTCAGTGACCTCTGCTCCTCTTTGTCACACCACCTTCTTCCTGAGGACCGTTGCTCCTTGGTGGGTCCCTCTGTGACTAACTCTATGTGAGGAACTGGCCTCAAGCATTTCAGGTTCTTACTGGAGACACTGCAAGGGGAGCACTGTCACCCCTTTTCCACAGAGGGCGCTGAGCCTCCCCCCTCCAGGAAATAGGAGAGCATCCAGCTCAAAACCCTCCCCTGGCCTTTCGCCCATGACCTTGAGTGAGTCCTTGCATCTCTCTAGACCTCGGTTTCCCCACGTACAACCCCAGGTCCCTTGGCACCCCACCGCTGTGATTCTGGGACTCTGTGGCTGGGATCTGGGATTCCTCTGCAGGGCCAGGTGCCGGGCCTGGCGCCCACTGGGTCGTGGAGATGGGGACGGGTCTGTGGGCAGCCGCTCTCTTCAGTGGGCACAGACACCCCTCGGCCCATGGGCAGCCCCACAGTGGGCCCTCTCTGGGTGTCTAGCTGAGGACAGATCCCCTGTTGGGACCTGGGCCCCTGAGCGAGGGCAGGATGGCCCCAAGGAAGGTTGGGCAAGAAGTGCGCAGCAAGCGGCCTTCGAGGCTCGGGTCTCACTGCCCGGAGGTGGGTGAGGCTGTGGGGGCCTGCTTTCTGGATGCCCAGAAGCCAGTGTCCCTGCCAGCGTCTCCACTTAGGGGGTGGCACAGACCTGGAGCCCTCTGCAGTCGCCAGCCTGGGGGAAGCCGCGCCCCCTCCAGCTCTGGAGCCCTCGACTCCTGCCTGCTGACCACCTCTGCCTTCCCCTTTTGCATCTGTATTTCTCACCTTCTTCCTGCTCGGGCAAGCGAACCTCGGGTGGCGGAAGGAGCCCCTCAAGCCAGTGGGAAGAAGTAAGCGTGGCGCTGGAAGCAGAGCTGGTTTAAGTCAGTTTTGCTGAGGGGAGATTCTCCTGTGTGAGGTTTACATTTACAAGTGCTCATTTCTCAGGCAAATGCAGACGGCGACCACTATCCCCACAACTCAGAGTTTATTCCCAGGGCGTGATGGTGAGGCCTGTATTCCCAGTGACTCAGAAGGCTGAGGCAGGAGGATTGCAAATTCGAGGTCAGCCTCCACAATTTAGCAAGGCCCTAAGCAACTTAGTGAGACCCTGTCTCAAAGTAAAAAGGACTGGGGATGTGGCTCAGNCCTGGGTTCAATCCCTTGGTGCCAAAAAAAAAAAAAAAAGAGTATCTATCTATTTTTCTTTTCTTTCTTTCTTTTTCTTTTCTTCTTCTTTTTTCTTTTTTTGCAACAAACATTAATTTCTCACAGTTCTAGAGGCTGAAGTCTGAGTTCAGGATACCAAGAGGCCTCTTCCAGGTTGCAGATCAGGACTCAGTAAGTTGCTGAGGCTGGCTTTAAATTTGCAATCCTCCTCCTTCAGCCTCCAGAGTCACTGGGATTGTAGGCATGCACCACCGCGCCCAGCTGTGCACCTGTGTTCTAACTGTGACCTGTTACACAAGGCCAGGTGCGTAATCTTCCACTTGTGTCATGTTGGCACTCAGTATTTCCGTTCTCCTGATTTTGGAGCACTGCCCATCTCATCACCCCCGACATTCCCCTGATCCTGATCCTCCTCTCTCTATCCTCAATCCCTGAGGATCCTGAGTTTGACCTCTACAGCTGTTGTTTGTTTTATATATTTATGTAATTTATTTGCTTTGTGGTACTGGGATTGAATCCTGAGCTACATCCCCCTGATCCATCCTGCTTCCACCTCCCACATCACTGGTTTCATTTTATTTAAACCTTATTTTATTTTGAAGGACTGGGGATTCAACCCAGGACCTGGTGCATGCTAGGAGAGTGCTGTACCCCTGAGCTACATCCCCAGTCCTTTTTTAATATTTTACTTTGGGACAGGGTCTTGCTAAGTTGCTGAGGCTGGCCTCAAACTCATGATCCTCCTGCCTCAGCCTCCTGAGCAGCTGGGATCATAGGCTGTGGCACTATGCCCTACAGCGGCACCCTTTGTAGAGAAGGTATTTTTACTTTCAAATGACAAGGCAGCTATGATTTTTGTGTTTAGTTTATTTTTTAACTTGTGCTGCCTCTACTAAAAATGTCTGGAAAGAAGCTGCTATTTTAAAATTATTTACACTCCATGCTCCTTACTCCAAAAGGAGCCCACTACAAGGCATTAGGGGCAGAAGGGAGACTGTCCAGGTCTCCCTCGGCACCTTAACAAATGCTGATGTCTTCAAATCAATTATAAGACTAGACAGCAAACCCTGAACCGGATCCACCACAGGTCATCGTTCTCCCACATTCGCGCCCTCTGCACACGGACACGTGCTCGCTATTTATTTTGGTTTGCTTTTGCTAAACCATTGCAGGGTCCTGGTGGATGCCCTGAGATCCTCAGGGTGGAGATGACGAGTTCCAGTGCCAGCCGCCGCTGTTCAGAGCCCCTGCCCGGAAGGCCACCTGCCCCGGGCTGGGAAACGGGTGGGAGGTCAGCACCTCAGTGGCTAAGGGAAAGCCGCTCAGAGAGAGGGATTCTGATTTTGATTCAAAAAGATAAGCCAAAGAAAACTCGCTGCATCGAAACTGGAAAAAAATTCCAAGGATGGTGATTAAAGTCCATGTTGCATCAGTGCCATGGAGACCCCACCCACAACTGAGGCTCCAGAATCCTAGAAACCTCACCTCCGGGGGGACCCAGAGTTCTGGTGCTTCCTGCAGCATCCCACGCCCCTAAAGGGCCATGTCACCTCCCCAGAGTGCCTCCAGGGTGGCCAGGTCACTGTCCCATGAGGTGGGTCCTTTTGCTTTGGTTTGTTCTGCTCTTTCTCAGTTGGGTCCACTCTCTTCCTGTGACCGCTTTCCCCAGGCTCTGGACAGAGCGCACTTCCCCATTGTCTCTGTGACTCGCTGGGGATGGGGCTGTAATGCTGATCGACAGAGCAGAGTTCTGTACCCTTCTGATAACAGGTGAGTCAACACAAGGAGCAGTTTAAATTTAAAAAATAAAAAAAAAAAAAAGAAAGGAAAGAAATTCACCAAACACCCACCTTCAGGTGTTGAATGGCACCTAAGGGTGTTTGTAATTCCAGCCACAGCCTGCGAGCAGGACGGTTGGGCCAGTGCTGACCGCCAGAATAGCCATGGTACATTCTCTAGTTAGAAGATGCTCCTCACGGGGCAGGTGTCCCCTGTAGTCCCACAACCCGGAAGGAGGGTGGTAAGTTTGAGGCCAGCCTCGGCAACTTAGGGAGACTCTGTCTCAAAATAAAAGGGCTGGGGTGTAGCTCAGTGGCAGAGATCAGTCACGCTGTATGACACTCGGATCTCAGGACTGTGCTTCCTCACAGTGACAAGAGGAGCGGAGAGGGAGGGCAGCCTGCAGGCTGTGCTGGATTCTGGGCCTTTAAAAAAAATTTTTTTTTTTTTGGTACTGGGGGGTTGAACCCAGGGGCAGTCTACCCACGTGGTACGTCCTCAGTCCTTGTTTGTGTCCCTAGGACTCAAAGTCTGAGAAGGTTCTCACTTTTGGGGGGCCTGTCATCCCAGTCCCTGCCCAGTCCCCACAGGTTCCTCTAGGACTTGTGTTTTGGTGCAAAAAAAGATGAGGTCTATGTGGTCTTTGAAGCTCGGAAAGTTTCCATTTTACAAATGCTTCTACTGGTCACTATTTTGGGGGAGGAGGGTGGGTACTGGGGGGTTGAACCCAGAAACACTTAACCCCAGAGCCACATCACCCGCCCTTTTTATTTTTTTATTTAAAGACAGGGTCTCCATGAGTTGCTCAAAGCCTCACTAAGTTGCTGAGGCTGGCTTTGAACTTGCAATCCTCCTGTCTCAGCCTCCTGAGCTGCTGGGATTACAGGGGTGTGCCATGGTACCCAGCTCTACTGGTTACATTTTTTGCAATTATTCTTGAGAACTGCCTACAGAGCCTGCAGTGCATTTTTTTTTTTTTTTTTAGTACATGTTTGGGAATGGCAAATTTGAATCTTTTGAAGATAAGTTCCATTTTTAGAAATAGACAAACATAGTTGGCTATGGTGGTGCCTGCCTGCGATTCTAGCAATTAAGGAGGCTGAGGCAGGAGGATCCCCAAGTTCCAGGATAGCTTCTGCAACTTAGAGAGACCTTTTCTCAAAATAAGCTGGGCATGGTAGCGCAACTTGGGAGGCTGAGACAGGAAGATTGCAAGTTCCAGGTCAGCCTGGGCAGTTTAGTGAGGCCCTCATCAACTTACGAGATCCTGTCTCAAAATTATCTCAGTGGTAGAGTATCCCTGTGTTCAATCCCCAGTATGGAAGGCCGGCAAAGGACACACACTACTACTTGTGGTCAAATCTGGGTACTGATGTGGAGTAGACAAGCCATGTAGCTCTGTTGGGGTGAAAGGTAGATTTTCACACGTGTTTTCTAAATTGGCCTTGAAGGCAATCTTCAAAGAGGAACTGCAGAACACTTTGAGCTGTATCAACACTTTCCACCTTGGGACGGATTCTCGGAAGGTGGGCCACTCTGAAGCCAACACGCATTCTATTGTGAAAGTTCTGGAGTGTTGATCCTAAAGTCTCCCTGATAATTTTCTAGTTAAACTTTGTATTATTGAGTTATAGTAAATAGAAACCATTTAACTTATCTCCACCTCTTTTTTTTTCTTAAAGATTGGGAGTCTGGGACGGTTACACAAGAATAATGTATTACAAAGTACAAATATATTTGCTTTATGAGTCCAAGAGCTGACCCTTTGTGAGAGATCAAGTAGAACCAAGGCATCTTAAGGGTCCTCGTAACTGCTCAAGCAGTTCAATTTTTCTTCAGGTTTGATTCAAATATTGAATCTTGGACATATCCAAAGGAAAGAGTCCTTCATGATAAATCATCCAACCAAAGCATTAGCTGAAGTAGCCTGAAGGATCCTAGGAACAGCCGGGAGAGGGTCCTTCCAGTATTCCCACTGCTGATCTAAAGAGTATTTATTTACTGGTACTAGGATTGAACTCAGGGCTCCTCTACTATTTTTTTTTTTAGTTGTTTTTCAGATGGGTGGGGGGCATCTCACTAAGTTGCTGAGGCTGGCCTTGAACTGCCATCCTCTTGCCCCAGCCTTTTGAGTGGCTGGTTCACAGGTGTGCACCACAGTGCCTGGCCTAAAAAGTCTTAGTTTGTAGAGGAATAAAAAAAAAAAAAAAAAGAACTGAAAGTCTTATAGTCCAACAGTAATGTCCTCAGACGGTTCCAGGAATTCAGACCTGCTGGCCTTTATTGTGGTCCTGCAGCTCGGGATAAAGGGTAAAAAGAGGAACTGCAAAGCTCTGGTCCTCAAGACCGTCCAGGTGCTGCCCAGGGCTCCTACTCCCCCCAGAGCCCACTGCCCCTTTGGCAAGCCCCTGCCCCTCCACCTTGCCAGGAGCTCTTACCCCTGGTGAGAAACCTGCCACCTCAGATGTCAGTGTCTGGTTCGGGCCCAAGTCCTGTTGGGACTTCCTGATGTCACTGCCTCCAGGTGGACCTGGCCTCCAGCTGGGCTCTCTGCCACTTGGGTTTCCAAGAACTGCAGGCCTCTACCCCCTCTTATTGTGTGTAAATTGCTTATTTACACTCCCTGCTGCTTGTTGATAGCAGGGTTATTGCTGATTGTTTTATGATTCTTGCAACTGTGTCGGGTGGTTCAGAATTGGTTCTCAACTCAGATCAAAGGATGGTGGGCCTTCAGGATCTGGAGACAAGCAATTAGCCTTGAAGTGGGGGAGGGTATAGGAAGGGTCCAAAGGTTTGTGCCAGACAGGGGAGGAGGAGGGCAGGATGCTTCGGCACCTTCTGTGGGCCACGAGGTCATTCTGTCCAGGGATTTTCTTGGTTATCCGATTTGATCCCCTGCTCTAAGGGGTTAGGAAGTGCAGGAGGTGAGGACAGTCACAGAATGAGCCAGGGGCACTAGCACAGCCACGCTGGGGGTTGAGGGCAGCAGGAGGGGCTGGACGGTGAGAGTGGACACAGAGTGGACGTGAGGAATTTCCACTGGGCGACAACAGCCAGGAGAGATGATTCTCTAGACAGCAGCCACAGGGAGAAGGTAGAGAGTGAAGGGAGGCCCCCCAAAAACCCTCATCCTTACTGCATTCCACAGGGATTTGTAACCCAAGCTGGTTTTTATTTTTATTTTTATTTTTTTTTTTAGTTTCAGCTGCACAAAAGATAAAGTTGTGTGAGTAGAAGAGTTATTTAACATGCAGATCATTCTTAAAAGCCATTTACCAGGTGTGCATGAGCCCAGCTGTGCTGAGACACAGGCCTCACAGAGGGACTCACCGGACGTCTAATCCTTGACCTCTAGTAGCAGATTAACAGGATCCGTACCCTCACTTCCTAGCTGGGTGACTTGGGGCAAGTTACTTGACCTCTCTGGGTTTATTGTATCCTCATCTATAAAAGATGACATGATAGTCCTCATACATCCCTGGATCCTTGTGAGCACTTGCTTATTGTGCATAATCGAATTCTGTGGCCTGTAGCCTGGGGCAGCTGTCTTCTCTCAATAGCCCAAAATACAAATTTGTGACACTTATAACAGACTCAGCCACCTCGACAGGAGAGCACGGAGTCTGTGTGCCGGCCACCCAAGGCAGTGCCAAGGGGACGCTGGACTCCCCTGCCCCATGTACCCCTTGACGCACCAAGTCCATCTGGGCAACCCTGGACCCGGGGTCGTGCCTGGCCTTTATCTGCTGGGTCAGGAGGCCTGGCCTTCTGCCCTTGGCTGGCTCCTCCACCGGCCTCTGCGGCCCCATGCTCCTGCCTCCCCTGAGTAGCTGACTCCCTTCAGGCCTGTGTCCCCCGTCACTTTCTCCAGGAAGCCTCCCGGCCTCTCCAGGATGGGAAGTGGCTGCCTGCTCCCTGGCCCGGCTCACTTTCCTCCTTACGCCCCAGGGCACCCGGATGTGCTCCATTTTGCCGGTTTCTCCTGCCAGACGGTAGCCCTGGGGGGGAGGGGGGGATGTCACTCTCCCCTGGACCCCTGCCTTGGGAGTCCCTTCCTCCTGCCAGTGAGCTTAATGAATAGATCAGCAATGATAAGCAGGGCCAGGTGGCCTTGGCCTCAGCAATGGCTTAGAAGAGCACAGAACTTCCGGTGGAGGGGAGAGGCAAACCACAGGCTGGCTGTCACCAGATAGCCTCTGTTGGGACACTCTCCTCTGCACTCCAATGGTGGTTGGTTGGTTTGTGTGTTTTTCTTTTTAGGACTGAGTATTGAACCCAGGGGCACTCCACCACTGAACTACATCCCCAGTCTTTTTGATTTTGAGATGGGGTCTCGCCAAATTGCTTAGGGTCCTGCTAAATTGATGAGGCTGGCCTCCTCCTTGTGATCCTCCTGCCTCAGCCTCCCTGGTTGTTGGGATGATGGGCGTGTACCACCGTGTCTGGCTTGGTGGGTGATTGTTAGCAATTTCAAGGGAAATGAGCTGCTGGAGTGGTTTGCTACTGGGGGCTCCCAAGCCTTGGCACCTTGGGTCAGCTTCCTCAGGGTTTGAGTTGGGCATGTTTGGTTATTTTGGAACAAGAATCCCCTGGAGCTCCCCCAGAAAAGGAAGAGATTATGTTGTGTCCCACATAGTCCCCAGGACCTCTTGCTCCCCCCAAATTCATAGATCTTCACTCGATGTGCCACCATGGAGATGGGGGCTCTCCTGGTGTGTGTGACCTGCCCATCTCCTGGTGTCTGATGGGGACTCTTTCCCAAGGGAGGCATAGTCTTGGCCCTACTCCTCCCGTTGTGTCAGCCGTTGCCAGCATGTCTCAGGGCAGCCAACACACTGACTGTCCTGACGGCAGAGTCCACGCCCAGCCCAATTAGTTGGGGTTATTGAGGGAGGGTGAATAAGGCGAGAGTATGGGATGCAAAATGGTCCCCCAAGCGGGCAGAGCTGAGGATGGGGAGGCCCAGGACACAGGTCCCCAGCCAGGGCTCTTTCCAGAGGCAAAGGCTGCACTATGAGGTTCCCCGGCATGATCCTCCTCCCCATCAGGAACACCAGAGCAGTATTTATCACCTTGCTACGGACCAGGGGTCAAGATGAAAAAGAAGTAATTCTCAGTCTCACACAGGGGCTTTGGGGATCAGGAGATCCACGAGGTGATTTCTATGAGACGGTTTGGGCTCCCCAGGAAACAAAGCGGGGCCTCAATGTAGGCCTGCTCTCTGGCTGGACCCTCAGCCAATATCTCACCTAGGTTAATGCAAAACCTGCTTGGCCGTGTAGACGGCAGGACTGTGCAGACTGCTGAGTTCAGAAAAGAAGATTCCATCCAGTGTGAGCCTGGCCCAGCCACCATGCGGACACCTGCCTTGGCCATCTGGTCACAAGGGGTGGGGGGTTGGGATTGCAGTAGCCAATTTACCCACCTGGTGAATGGGCAGCCCACTTGAGGGACACCTGGGGACCCTGCCATGGCATCTGGAGCTCAATTCTAGATCCCACGATGCTCTTTCTTATGAATCTGAAGGACGAGAGTTGCTTGAAACAGTGTGAAATCCAGCCACCCTCCCAAACCCTAGGGTTCTCCATGCGGAGCAACTGCTGTGTCATCAGACTGTCCCGCTGTTCTGTGTCGGTGGCCCTGAGACCTGCTGTCTTTGTCCATCAGCACAAAGGAATGACCCTTTCCCAAGGACCTTCTTGCAGCTAGCAACAGAATCGCTTCCAGCTGAAGGCTTCTGCGCAGGCTCACGCTGTGGACCCCTCCCACCAGGCTGCGCCCCTCCCCACTCAGTGAACTGCCTGGTCCCAGCTGTCAGCGACCTCTGGGTTCCTCCCGCCAATGTCTGGTTGTCTTTCTTCATCCATCTCATCGTCAGCTGCGCTTGGTGCCACCTGTCACTGTCCCCTGGGGGGCTCTGCCAACTTGGCCTCCCCACCCCCACGCCTGTGTGGGAGATGCACCCCGCTGGGAGCCTTTTGCATGCACTAGGGTTTGGCAAAGTACAGCTGCAGGCCCGGTGCCGCCTGCCCCTGCTGTGGTAGATAAAGCTTTATTGGAACTCAGCCATGTCCCTCTGCTGATGTGTCCTCTGTGGATGCTTTTGTGCTGGAGGGGCAGGGTCGAGTAGGGGACCAGGAGAAAAAACTGTTGATCCCTCCCAGACTCCATGGGGACCTGGTTTTCCCTCCCACCCCACCGGCCGCCCGGTCTGACCTCCTTTGCCTTTTTTTTTTTTTTTTTTTTTT
>NW_026000108.1:19122981-19132758 GCF_001458135.2 Marmota marmota marmota
ACTTTTGTGCATGGCGAGAGAAAGGGATTCAGTTTCATTTTGTTGCATATGGATTTCCAGTTTTCCCAGCACCATTTGTTGAAGATGCTATCCTTCCTCCATTGCATGCTTTTAGCCCCTTTATCAAACATAAGATAGTTGTAGTTTTGTGGATTGGTTTCTGTGTCCTCTATTCTGTACCATTGGTCCACCCGCCTGTTTTGGTACCAGTACCATGCTGTTTTTGTTACTATTGCTCTGTAGTATAGTTTGAAGTCTGGTATTGCTATACCGCCTGATTCACACTTCCTGCTTAGCATTGTTTTTGCTATTCTGGGTCTTTTATTTTTCCATATGAATTTCATGATTGCTTTCTCTATTTCTACAAGAAATGCCATTGGGATTTTGATTGGCATTGCATTAAACCTATAGAGAACTTTTGGTAATATCTCCATTTTGATGATGTTAGTTCTGCCTATCCATGAACAGGGTATATTTTTCCATCTTCTAAGATCTTCTTCTATTTCTCTTTAGGGTTCTGTAGTTTTCATTGTATAAGTCTTTCACCTCTTTTGTTAGGTTGATTCCCAAGTATTTTATTTTTTTTTAGGATATTGTGAATGGAGTGGTTGTAACTCTTCCCTCCTCGTCTACACCTTGTCCCAGGGGAGCACGCCCACACTCACGGGTTTCAGAGCTTCTCCCCAAAACTCCAGGTACCTGAGGCCAGCTATTAACTCAGCATCTCCCCTAATCTCTAGCAGACTTCTCCAGCTTAACATGCCCCCCAATTCCTGATTTCCCCTCTGCAAACCTGTTCTTCCTGAAGTTTTTGTCATTTCAGTCACTGGACATTTCTTTTTCTTTCTTTCTTTTTTTTTGGTGAGGGGCACTGGAAGTTGAACACAGGGGTGCTTTACCACTGAGCTACAACCCTATCCCTTTTTAAATTTTTATTTTGAGACAGGGTCTCACTAAGTTGCTTAGGGCCTCTCAAAGTTGCTGAGACTGGCCTTGAACTTTTTATCCTCTAGCCTCAGCCTCCCCCCACCCCAGTCCCTGGAATTACAGGCATGCACCATTGCACCTGACGCCAACCATATCTCGTCCTTGCCTTTCCAGCTCACTCAGGGTGAAATCTGGATCCTTTCTGCCTCCTCCTATTTGAATACCTCTCTGATTTTATCTCCTCCAACCCACCTGGCTTGCTCAGTTCCAGCCAGATGGGTCTCCCTGGGTCTCTTGTTCCTTGCTAGCACAGCAGATTCCTGCCTAGGACCTTTGTTCTTGATCTTCCTTCTGCCAGAACCCCCTGCCCCCAGATATTTGCCTACCTCCTCCTCATGAGCTCTTCCCTGACCACCCTAAGTGAAGTGGCTGCCTCCCGCCCCCAGCACCGCCACCCTGTCCTCAGCCTGTGTCTGTGTCCGAGTTTATTGACCATCTTGCGTTCTCCTTATCAGCTGCACGAAAGCGGACCTTTGTGTTTTCCCTTTATTCTCCCGTCACCTGTGACAGGGCTTGGCACAGAGTGGTGCTCAGTGAATACCTGTCTCTTCCTCCTTAGATTTCTATGAACCCCATCTCGCAGGCGAGGACCTAAGTGGGGTGGGAATGCCCAGATCTGGAATTGTGCCCGGGGCTGCGTGACTCCATGTGCAGCGCTCACTGCAGCTGTGTGCTGCTCTCCGTCCCTGAGAGTGGCTGTGAGGCCTGTGGGACCGGCACCTGTCCCCAGGGTGTGGAAGATTCTCGATGCCCTGAGAAATCATCGTGGGTCTTTGTTTTCCTCTCATCCTGGGTTTTTGCCCAGCCACTCTCGGGGTTGAGAGTGGGGTGTCCTCTAGGTTGTCTTGAGTGGGTTAGGAGGATTTTCTTGGATTTGTCCTGTAACAGCATTCCCATTGGTCTCTAAGCCGCCTTTACCTGCCTTCCCCCCCCCCCGCCCCAGGGACCCGCGCCATCTTCATGCTGCCTCGGGATTCAGCATCTTTGGGGCCACATGCCTTGAGTGTAGGACTCTATGCCCTTTGACCCCTCTCGAGTGTGGGTCACTGAGCTCTAAACAGAGGCTTCAGAGCAGCCGGAGTTGGAGAAATCAGCGCCTCCTTGTAGAAAGTGACTGTGGATTGATTTTACTCTCCGCCTCCTGCCCGCTGGCCTCCGCTGGTTTCCGGAGCTGTGGCACTCCCCTCCCAGGTCCTGGTGAATTCTAGAAATCTTTTTCAGCGTAGCCTGAGTGTGGGACAGGGAGGACAGGAGGACAGCACGTGCCAGGCCTCAGCCATCAGGGGAGGCTCGGTCCTGGGTACCCCCTCCACCTGCGACTCCTGAGGTCCTCTGCGCAGAGTCCAGCCAGGCCTCCTCGAGTCTTGGGACTCCTCCTTCCTTCCAGGCTGTCCCTCTGGGGCTCACCCCAGGTGGATGCTGTTGCCCTTTGGGGCCAGGGTCACTGTCAGCCTCTTCGTCCCTCACATCCTCCTACTCAGGAGGCCCCTGGCAGTAAGAGTAACTCCTGGGACAAGGGCCCACGAAGGTGCCCTGCCCTCCTGCCCTCGTCCCCCCAGGCCACATACCAGCTGCCCAGTGCAAACAGACTGTCACAGTCAAAGTTTGCCCAGGATCTGAGTTTAATCCCGGCCTCTCCAGCTCCGCCCTCTCCGGGACTGCAGGGCTGGGTTTAGTTTTCAGTGTGCTTGCAAAGTGTTAGGCTTTGTTTTGAGAGTCACAGGTATCTCAAAGGTCATGCGACAAAACAGGATGTCACCCACTACAGCTGCTCCGGCTCTCTCAAGGTGTCCCTGGGTCTGCACACTCCTCCTGCCTCTGCTTTCTCCCTTTCCCCAGGCTCCACCATCCTTGGAGGCTCCTGGGCACATGGGTGTGTTTGCATGATGAGCGCTCTTGGGCCTGGCCACCGGTCAGCTCGGGGTGCGGGTCCCCATGGTGCCACACGCCTGCTGTGACCTTGAGCATGGAGTTCTCCAAACGTCAGGTGTGGAGGTGGATATGGTGGTGACAACACCCACTTCAGAGGGTGGTGAGGGGGTTACATGAGTCCAGGGTCACCTGTCCCTTAGCTGGGGTCTGGTGTCACTGCTGCTGATGAGGCTGATGCTGTGGATGAGGTCACCATGGAGGTGTCCTGTGAGGGTGGGTTTGAACTACTGAGCAGAACGGAAGCTGCTGTTTTGTTTTGTTTGTCTGGTACTGGGGATGGAACCCGGGGATGCTTTACCACTGAGCCACGTCCCCAGTCCTTTTAAGTTTTATTTTGAGGCAGAGTCTCCCTAAGTCTCTGCTGAGGTTCTTGCTAAGTTGTCGAGGCCAGCCTCGAACTTACTTACGATCCTCCTGCCTCAGACTCCTGAGTCACTGGGATGACATGTGCCACCACACCCGGCAAAGCTCCTGTTTATTAAGGAAATGCCTGGGCCCAGGCTGGCCTAGTTATTTATTATGTATTTTACAGGGTATTTAATGTATCATCACCGTTCAGTCACATATCTTTGTACTTGGAGGTCACAACTGTCTTTCAGTCAAGGACTAAAAGTCCTACCCCCCACTGCAGTTCATCAAGACAGGGACTTGGTGTCTGTGGGATTTGCAATGGGACATGCAGGCGTGCTAAGCGTGCACCATACAGGATCCCACGTGGTCTTCACCACAAGCCCCAGGTGTGGCTGTGATCGGGACTGTCTTACAGATGGAGCCTGGGGGCTCAGAGAGGTTGAGCAGCTTGCCCAACACCACACAGATGTGTGGGGCCTGCACTGATCCCAGGTGACAAAGGCCAGGCCCTCTAGGCTCCCTTGCACCAGAAGCCCCTTGGATCACCTTGGCTTTGGGTTGGTTCTGGGATGTGTGCAATGAATGACTGGTTGGAGAACACCTTTGTAGCTTTTCTTTTTCTTTTTTTTTTTCCCTTTGTTACTGGGGATTGAACTAAGCCACTAAGCCACATCCCTAGCCCTTTTTAATTTTTTAAAAATAGAAAGAATTATTTTATAATTTTTAAAAATTTCAGACAGGGTCTCACTAAGTTGCCAAGTGGGGTGGAGTCACTAAATTGCAGAAGCTGGCCTTGAATTTGTGATCCTCCTGCCTCAGCCTCCCTGGTCACTGGGATCACAGGCTGCACCAGGGTGCTGGACTTGTAGTTTTTATTTTTATACAACACCTCCCAACAGATTTCCCTCGGATGGTGTGTTCTTCACACTTTCTTTGGAGTGGCCTTGTCCTCTGGCTCCCCTCAACACTTCTCTCGGTGGGTGGAAGAGAGCCGCAATCTAGTTCCAGGGAATTCTCGCTGATTTTGCCCAGACATGGACTCCAATGTGGGTCCATGCCCACCCCCTCCAGTACCCACCCAAGTGGAGACTACCCCTAATCACTTCACGCAAGAGGAGGTGGGGTTTGTCCCACTTAGAAAGGGGCCGGCAGTATTGACCACCAGCCCGTTCAGGGTTTCACAGGAAAGCACCTTAAGCAAATATGAGAGCAACTCCGACATTTCACAGATGAGAAAAGGGCAGTTCTGGGATGCGGGGTGGGGGGGGGGGAGAAGGAGGGGGCCGGAGAGGAGGGTCTGGTAAAAGGGAGAAGGGAGGGGGAGTCACCTGCAAGAGGACCCGGAGGCAAAAGCCAGCCCAGCAGTTGGCTCAGTGATTGCTCCATCAGGCCGTTTTGCAAAGTGAGTGGTTTTGAGCCAGGCCAGTGGCTCAGCCTGCAATCCCAGAGACTTGGGAGGCTGAGGTAGGAGGACTGTGAGCTCAAAGCCGGCCTCACCAACTTATTGAGGCCCTAAGCAACTCAGTGAGACCTGTCTCTAAATAAAATACAAAAAGGGCTGGAGATGGGGCTCAGTGGGTAAGGGCCCCTGGATTCAATCCCTGGTACCAAAGAGGGGGATAAAAGTGAGATGGTTTTGGGTGCCAGGAAAGGAAGTTTCCACTGCTCTGAGCCAGGGTTCTAGGGGCAGGAGGTGCAGAAGCAGCTCAGGTGAGCCAGCACACCCTTGCCCAGGGCCTGCCCTGGGGATCACAAACATCATTCCCTGGGCCAACCTGAACCCCTGGGCCTCTTCCCTAGACACTGGGATTCGATTCTGTGGGAGCCAAGAAATCTGCATTTCCCCCCACCCCCCACTTTTCAGTGCTGGGGATCAGACCCAGGGCCTTTGCACAGGCCGGCAAGTTCTCTAGCAGCCAGCTCCACGCCCCGCCCAAGAAACCTACCCTGGAGTGACAGCCCTGGAAGCTCTGACCACCTGCCCTCTTCATTCAGGGACACACAGGGACCTGGAGCCAGCAGCCCAGCTAGAAGAAATGCTAAGCCCGTCTGGGCTACCAGGGCCCCTCTACACTGAGCCTGCCACCACCCGCTTCCCTGGGCCACACTGGGCTGACTGCTCCTGGTGTTTGGAAGACGGATGAGCTGGCCCTTGAGATGGCCACTGGTCCCGTGGGAGGAGGAGCGCGGTGCTGAGGTGGCCGAACCACCTGAGACCAGCCCTCTGCCTGGCCCCGGAGATCTGAGCCGGGGCTCCCCGCTCCCACCCTGCCTCCTCTTCCTCTGGGCCTCTGTCCACATCTGCACCATGAATCACTATGTGTCTTTAGCTTGAAGTATCCTCGAGAAAATTCCATAAGGAAACATCTGTGGGGTGTCAGGCGTTGTGCCCAACGAGGCTGGCCAGGGGGAAGCAGGGCTTCTCATAACAACGGGGGTCGGAGGGGCCCCTTCAGAGCTTATCTACCGCCTCAGCCCTGCGTAAACACAAACGCCCCCTGTGGCCCAGGCCTGACCTCTGCTTGGCCCCGCCCGCTCCCTTCCTCCTGATGGCCCTTTGTGGGGTCAGTACCCCTCTTCTTTCATCCCTAGCCCCACTTCCCCCTCTCCAGGCTCTCCCCTGCTCTGTCCAGCTCAGGCCCCTCCGTCCTCCTCTTTGGCCACTCAGGGGCACAGGAGCCCAGGGAGCAGCTGAGGGAGGGCAGGGCGGAGGCCACCCTGCACAGGGCTGGTTCCGGCCGGCCACATCCTGGCCCTTTCCTCTCCGGAGCTCTGTGAACAAGCTGCTCATTACAGTCCATTTTACAGATGGAGAAACTCTGATCGTGGTGATGACATGGCCTAGCAAGGCCTTTCATCTGTGGATCACAAAGAACTCTTTCTGCACACTAATTACCAGTCCCAGAGGAGGAGTCACCTGGCTGTTGCCAAGCTGAAGCCCCGGGAGGAGACTCGGGATTAGGACTTCAGATGGGTCTGGCTCAGCCGGGCACAGGGGCGCACCAGGCACTCAGGAGGCTGCGGCAGGAGGGTCAGAAGTTCGAGGCTAGCCTCGGCAACTTAGGGAGACCCTGTCTCAAAATAAGAAGTGAAAAAGGCTGGGGGAGTGGCTCTGGTGAAGTGCCCCTGGTTCAGTCCCCAGTGTGGCCGATACCTCCAGATACCACCCACGTTAGGACTCGGCTGTAACCACGGGAAGGAAGGAGGCTGTGAGTCACTCCAAAGCAGCAACGGATGGGCTCCACAGTGACTGGACACAGGGGACATGGACCAGAAAGGGGTCTAGTCCATCTGTGAGGTTTCCAGGCAGGTCTCCAGGGGTCTGGAACTCAGGCCAGCTCCGTTTTGAGCCTGTTTTCCGTGTGCTATGTGGCCCTGGGGAGTTTTTAAAAATGCTTGTGCCTCAGATTCTGCCTTGATTGCCCTGGAGTTCAGTCGCTGTGGCCTCTCCTGTGCTGGGCAGCAGAGCTGAGCATCACCATCCTACACCCTCAGTGTTCAAGGTGTGGCCTGCACCGCAGCCTGTGGCATCGGCAGCACCTGAAACCTTACGGGAAATGCAGATTCTCAGGCCCCTCCCAAGGTCCGCAGAAGCCACATTTGCCCCCAAGTGCTCTCAGACCTCAGTGTGCCAACACGCCGCCTGGGCATCTTGTCAAAATGCAGACTGTTTTAGGTCTGAGATCTGCCCCGGGGCCACTAGGCTGTCAGCAGGCTGGTGGCTTTTTCTTTGGTACCAGGGATGGAACACAGGGTCACTTTACCACTGAGCCACATCCCAGACCTTTTTTATTTTTTATTCAGAGACAGAGTCCCACGGAGTTGTTTAGGGTCTCACTAACTTGCTGAGGCTGGCTTTGAACTCATGATCTCCTGCCTCAGCCTCCCGAGTCACTGGGATTACACGCAGTGTGCCACTGCGTGTGGCAGTAAGTGACATTTTTTAAGTAGGGATTGAACCCAGGGGTACTTTACCTTTTTATTTTATTTTGAGACAGGGACTTGCTATGATGCTCAGGCTGACCTGTAACTTCAATCCTCCTGCCTCAGCCTCCCAAGTAGCTGGGGTCATAAGCGTGTGCCACCACGCCCCGCCTGTAGTTGGCCTTTCAACTCCGGATCTCATCCTGCCTGTCACTGCAGGCTGGCCAGGCCTCCTTACCCCGCTTGAGTAAGCCTTACAAACTAGAGACTAAGGTGGGGAATCCTGAAGCCCCCTCTCACCCAGAGCTGCAAGGCCAGCCAGCATGCAGCCCGGCTGGACTGGTGACCTCAGCCCTTTAGACTGGTGACCTCAGCCCTTTGGACTGGTGACCTCAGCCCTCTGGCATCAGATTCCAGGCTGTGGGGATTAGAAGCCCCCATACCCACTTGCTAGCTGAATGACAGTTCTCCAGGCTGCGGAGGGGGAGGCTGGGGAGCAGGTGCCTTGTGGGAGGAGAGGAGAGCCGTGGTTGACCAGCAGTCCCCTCCACTGGCTCTGAGGAACCTTCTAGGGAACTTTAAAAACATCAAGCCTGGGTCTAAGCCCTGGATTCTGTTCTAACTTATCTGTAGATGGCCTGGGCTCTGAACTTTCTAGAAGCTATCCAAGTGATTCCACGTATAGCTGAGGCTGTCCTCCTCTATCTCCCTCCTGGACCAAAGGACAGTCTTGTTCTGTATGAATAAAGGCCTCGTGACTGCTCAAGTCCCTCCTCCCAGGACCAGAAATCAGTCCAGTTTCCCTGGGCAGCTGGCAGCGGGGACGCTGGCTCAGAATCCCAACGCACATCGTTTATTTAGGATTGCCAGATGGGGGTGTGAGGTGGGGGGAGAAGATGCCCAGTTAAATTCCAATTCCAGATCCATAACAAGTAATTTTTAGTATCTCCATGTCCCAGTGCAATATATAGAGCATATCCATACTAAAAACAAATATTTGTTGTTTATCTGAAATTCAAGCTTAACTGGGTGTCCTACATTTTAATCTGGCAACCTAAATTCTTCCCAGGAATCAGGACATCCAGAATGAGGCCACCCCAGGTAAGGGCGTCTGGACCTGATGTGGGGCATTCAGCTTTGTCGAGGGAGGCAGCCAGGGGAGTCTGGGTTTCAGGTTCCTTGGTCAAGACGCCCCAGAGGGGCAGACACAGCGCCTTCCTTGTGTTCTTGGCCACCGAGTCGGTTTTCCATGAACACATCTCACGTGAACAGGCAAACCGGTCTCTCCTCTTGCTGGCACCAGGCGGTGTACACCAAGGACAGAGCCCAGCCAAGTGGGGAACCCAGATGGGAATGTGGAAAGGTTGTTTTTTCCTTTCTCCCTGAAACCAAGGAAGACGAACCAAATGGCTGTACATAAAATTCTGTAGAAATGAGTGGATTGCACATTCTGAGAAGGTTAGAGGTGGCGGTCTTCAACGAGAGTGGAGTGGTCCGCGCCCAGCTCAGGGGAACCGATGAACACTTGTTGCTGAGAGGAGGCAGGAGGAGGCGTTCTAAATTGCAGGGGTAGACAGCAGTGGGTTCGTTGCCCGTTCATTCATTCAGAATGATCTCTTTCCCACCTACTGTGTGCGGGCACTGGGTGGGCGAAGTCTCCCTCCTGCACAGGCTGCTCCCTTCCATGTGGGGACCAGGCCTGCAGGCACCCACAGCACACCATGCCCAGCGCTCCGGTGAGGGTGAGCGCCAGGGGCCCTGGGACCCTGCAGGGGTATTCCCAGAGGCAAGGGTCGGGAAGGGTGCCCCAGAAGACCTGAAGCCCAGCGTGGGAGGAACAGAGAGGTCTCCAGGCAGAAGACGCAGCTTGTGCCAAAGCTGGGAGGAGGCAGAGAACATGGACCCTCAGGAGTTGAAGCTGAGGGGTACAGCGCGGAGGGGGTGAGACAGGGGAGCTGAGCAGGGGCCAAGAAGATATTGGCGGAGTGGAGTCAGGGAGGCCCAAGTTGGGGCAGATGTCCAAAAACAGGGGGACAGTGGAACTGCCAAGGTGGCAAAGGGTGGAGAGGAGGAGACATGGACATGCTATCGAAGCAATGAGGATGTAGGACTTGGAGAGTCCATAGGATGTAATTAGGGAGGGTTGGGGTCCAGAGGGCTCCCGGGATAGGAGATGCCTCTCCAAACCGAGCTGACCCCTGAGCTCCAAGCTTGAGGACCCACGTTCCTTCCTGACCGTCCAACCAACAGGCTTTTCCAACTAGTGTGGCTGTAGGGGAGGAAATGTGGGTTCTCTGCCTGGGGCCCTGCAAATTAAGTGGACAAAAACCAGATTAACAGGAATTTAATTATGTTTTTCCTGGTACTAGGGATTGAACCCGGGATGCTCTACCACTGAGCTATATCCCTAGCCCTTTTTATTTTTTCATTTGGAGACAGGGTCTTACTAAGTTGTTGAGGCTGGCCTCCAATTTGGCAATCTTTATCTCAGCCTCCCATGTGACTAGGATTACAGGCCGACACCACCATATTGGCTATTTGATATTAATATATATATATATATATATATATATATATATATAT
>NW_026000108.1:19132804-19152215 GCF_001458135.2 Marmota marmota marmota
ATATATATATATATATATATATATATATATATATATATATATATATATAGTGCTTGGATTGTTTTTATTTTGTTAAGCCAGGGTCTCTCTATGATGCCCAGGCTTGTCTCAAACTCATGGGCTCAAGTGGTCCTCCCACCTCAGCCTCTGAAGTTGCTGCCATGCCCAGTATATTTTAGTTTTTTAGGCATACATGAGAATCTCATAGAAAAGGAAGTGAAAGGCCCCAAAGCAGTTAGGTCAGAGAGATCAGGTACCATTTTAACAAAGAGTGATGAATCTGTAGAGAAATGAAAAGACAAAGGAAAAGGTTTTGAGATTCTCAGAGAGGCAGATTCTGGAGAGGAAAATAAGTGAGGGGACCAAACGGGAGAGGGGGGCTTGAGCAGAGTTTATTCTGCAGACAGCCCTGCGTGGTCACTTGTCTCCTCTTCCTGGGGCTGGAGAGGGGTCGGGGACACCTTCCCAAAGGGAAGTCTATGCCCTGCCCATAGACGCACGGTGCATACTCCCGAAACCAGCTCCTCAGGAGGCTGAGGCAAGAGGACAGGCAAGTTCAAGGCCAGCCCCAGCAACTTGGTGAGATCCGGCCTCAAAGAATAAAAAGGGGCGGGGTGTAGTTAATGGTAGTAGAGCACCCCTGGAGTCAGGCTCAGTTCTTAGAAAAAAATTTTTTTAAAGTTTTTATTGAAGAATCTGAAGCACAGCAGAGTTAAGTCACTTCACCAGGACTGTTAAGAAATGGCCCAGGGGCTGGGGTCGGCTTGGTGGTAGAGCGCTTGCCTAGCATGCATGAGGGACTGGGTTCGATTCTCAGTAGCACATACAAATAAATAAAATAAAGGTCCATCAACAACTAAAATAAGAAAAAGAAATGGCACAGCCTTGCCTCAGAACCCAGGAAGTCGGGCTCTGTGGGCCACATGTGTGGTGCATGAGGCTACCAGAATACACCCCTAGGCATCTCTCAATCCCTGAGCCTTGCCTACAACCCCTGAGGCCTCTGCTCCTCCAGGAAAAATGTTGACATCCATGCAGCTTAGAGTGATAGATTTTTTTTTTTTTTTCCACCAACAGCTCCAAAACAGCGCACTCAAGCTGTGTTCTCTGGTCCACACTTCAGTAGCAGTAACATGTGGATAGAGGCTGTGCTCTCAAAAGGGACCCATAGCCCAGTGCGCTTGGGAAGTGCCCAACTGAGCAAAGCCCACTTGCTTAGTAAGCTGCAGGACTTGACAGGGACTTTAAGTACTAACGGACATCGCACTGGGAATCTCTGTGTGGGAAAGAAAAGGCAGTGAGTATTTCTCAATCCCACTGAGCCATGGCGTCCTTCCTGACTGTTTTCAAGAGCATCTCACAGGACTTGTGTTCCTTGGAATACAGTTTGGGAAATTGACCTGAGTCCCAGCGTTGAAGCAGGATGACAGAGAGGCCGAGGAGACGGTAGGACACGGCAATCTGAAGCCATAGTTTGGAGTAAAAGCCAGAAGTTTGAAAAACAGTTCAGCAAGAACAGTTCATGCACCACACGTGTGGCCCGCAGAGCCCGACTTCCTGGGTTCTGAGGCAAGGCTGTGCCATTTCTTTTTCTTATTTTAGGGAATTTACCTAACCTTGAGGTCACAGAGGAGGGCAAACTGGAGCATGGATTTTGTTTGGCTCTCACTGGAAAAAAAAAAAAAAGGAGCTAAGAGGGAGAAATTTACATAAATGCTCCCTGGGCTCGAGTTATTCCATGACAGTAACTGGCTCTCCTGTTTGGGGCAGACAGATGTGCTCAATTTGTTGCAATCCTGGCTGCTCCCTATTGTAGTATAATTAGCCCATTACTGTCATTATATTACATGGAAGTGTTTGAGTTTGTGACCCTGATGATCTTCTCCACCAAGAATGCCAAGTCACCTAAACCTAATGACATCTTGGAAACGTCTTAGAAGCTGCAACAATGGCTTGTATTCAATAACTACCACTCAGGCCCTTTTAAAAATAACTTGTTCTTTTTTTACCCTGGTTGTAAAAAAATTACTCATGCTGATTGTAGAAAACTTGGAAACAGCCGGGCTTGGTGGCACACAATAGTAATTCCAGTGACTCAGGAGGCTAAGGCAGGAGGATTGCAAGTTTGAGGTCAGCCTCGGAAGTTTAGCAAGACTTTGTCCCAATAAAATTCAAATAAAAAGGGCTGGGGATGTGATTCAGTGGTAGAGCCCACCTGGGTTCCATCACCAGTACTGCTAAAAAAAAAAAAAAAAGAAAGATAAAGAAAAAGAAAAAAAATCCTTGGAAATATAGGAAAGTATGAAATATGAATTAATAATATGTATAATAACTAATTCAGAGATAACAATAATAAATCTTCTGGTATATTCCTTTCATCTTTTTCTTTGCATCTGGACAACTAAGTTTTTAATCATATTTTGGATCCAAACCTATTTTTTTGCATCTTGCTTTATTCTTGGAACTCCCCCCACCGCCCCAATTTGGTACCAGAGATTGAACCCAGAGACACTGAGTCACATTCCTGGACCCTTTTTATTTCTTCTTCTTCTTATTTTTGTTTTTTATTTATTTTGTGTTGTTGTACCAAGGATTGAACCCTGGGTTGCTTAACCACCGAGCCACATCCTCAGCCCTTTTTTATATTTTTTATTTAGAGACAGGGTCTCACTGAGTTGCTTAGGGCCTCACTAAGTTGCTGAGGCTGCCTTTGAACTTGGAATCCTCCTGCCTCAGCCTCCCAAATTGCTGAGATTACAGGTGTGTTCCACTGTGCCAGGCTTTCATGGGACATTCTATCAGTCACAGTGGTTTGCTCTGTGGCATTGCAGTAATTCCGTTTCTAAGAAAAGTCATTTCATAAAAAATGAGTTTAGAGTCTAGAAATAGTCTTAGACTCTCAATAAGAAAGACATTTTTTTTTTTTTTTTACTGCTGAAATGTCTTAAAGTTGATGTTTTTTTTTTTTTTTTGGTGGTGGGGATTCTGGGGATTGAGCCCAGAGGTAGGTACTTTACCACTGAGCAACATCCCTAGCCCTTTTAAGTTTTAATTTTGAGAAACAGGCTCCTCTATTGCCCAGGCTGGCCTTGAACTTGTGATCTTCCTGCCTTACCCTCTGTAGCAGCTTGGACTTCAGGTGCCACCACACCTGGCTCATAGAGTTTTTATGGTCCTAAAGGCAAACCTTTAAAGTCAAACAAATTCAATAAAGAAAATTATGTTGAAGTGTGTGTGAAGTGCTTGGATAATGCTAAGTCACGAAGTGTGACAATGGAAAAGCAGCCTTGCTACATTCACATGTTCCCAGTGGATGTTCAGATTTGTGTGACATATGTAAATTAAATACATAACTGGACATTGACTATTTCATCTACAGTCCTAAAAGTTAATGTGTTCAAATCGTTCAAAACCTTTTTCATTAGAAAAATATTAGAGATTCCCCTTATGTTAGGTGCATAAATAGTAACTATACTTGGCATTTTACTGAGAATCCCAGCATCCTGTAAGTGAGAGCGCTTTTTGCAGACATCCTTGTAACCTGATCCTAGAAACAGGAATCCCCTTTACAGGTCATGGTAAAGCAAGTGTCCATTTTCAACATGAAGGTCACCTGAGATAGGAAACCTGCTACCGCCAGGCATGGTGGTGCACACCTGTAATCCCAGCAGTTTAGGCGGCTGAGGCAGGAAGATCACATATTCAAGGCCAGCCTGGGCAACTTAGGAGGCCCCGTCTCAAAATGAAAAGGTCTGTGGATGTGGCTCAGTGATAGAGCACCTCTGGGTTAGACCCCCAGTTAAAAAAAAAAAAAAAAAGCCAGTTGCAGCAGTGCACAGCTGTAATCCCAGCAGCCAGGGAGGCTGAGGCAGGAGGATCACAAGGCCTTAAGCAACTTAATGAGACCCTGTCTCTCAAAAAAAAAAAAAAAAAAAGGCAGAAGTGGGTTACTGTGAAGCTCTTCTTTACCCTGAAGCAAAGTGTCTGCTGCTGACCTCCCAGTTGCCCAGTTCTGCTACGTCTAGTTCTTTTCCATATGACAAACTTCAAAGTATTTCAAGAAAACTATTATGTTACCAAGCAATCTTTTCTTTTCCAAGATAAGCATTTCTAATTTTTCGTGTTTCTGATATAGCATGGCTTCCAGATGTTTCTGGAAACTCAGAATGGTTTTAGGATTACATAATAAAAGCAGAGTTAAATAAAAATAGCTTTGGATCAGACAAGAACAAGGAAGAAAAAGGGGACTGAGATCATAGTAGGTCTCATTCATGTCATCTGATTAATCCTTTCCTCTGACTAATGAACAGAGCATTCGTTCAGATTTATTGTCCTGCAAATGCCAAAAAGCTAACCTCAAACTGGCTTATGCAAAGCAAATAAGCAAATACTTTAAAGAGGAACTGAACAGCTCAGGAGTTATCTTGGCTTCAGTATAAACTTGATACAGGAACTCAAATAATGCCTCTGGGTCTTAGTTTCTTTTCACTTCTCAGCAGTGCTATCTCTGGATGCCCATCATTCTTCATTAAATTTTTGGTGACTCCAGTAACTCCAAGTTCACCTCTTCCCAAGTTCGAGTTCCTCAGGAAGGAGTGCCTGATATTCAAATAAAAGTCTCATTATATCTCATGGCCCTGATGCTCTCACCTGCCTATCTCCGAACCCAGGGTTGGGTCAGGGGGACAGGAGTGGTCTTGTTGGCCAAGCTGACGTCCCATATCGCCTCTGAAGCTAAGGGTGGCGACACTCCCACCCCAAATATGTGGGCCGTAGTGGGGGAGAGGTGATTCCCAGAAGGAATGTGGACGCTGCTGCCCAAGGGGGCGGGCATGGGGCACCAAATCAGCCATGCCTGCTGATTTATTTATTTATTTTTAACTCCCCATTTAGAGACAATGGAACCAAAGCACAGCTGAAGGAAGCCCTTTGTCCAAGGTCATGCACTTAGAGGGTGGCCGAGCTGGGACGCCTGTGTGCTTGACCGAAAAGCCCTTCTTTTTGCTCCCCCAGAGTGGTGTCTGCAGAGTCCAGGAAAGTTCTGTTGACCGCCACTGAACCATAGCCGCAGCTTCTCCACTTGCAATGATTCAGTGACTTTGAGTGACAGAGTACCTAATGCTAAGCCCTAGTGTTTGATCAACTCTCCCAGATTGTTTGAGCTCAGTTACCTGTTTCACCTGGAATTTCTGGTAAAGGTGTTGGACGGGATCCACGAAGGGTCACTGAGCTCATCAGCATCTTCCCAGAACCCAGGGTGCACTGCCTGACCAGAAGCCAGTCACTCCCTTTGTCTTGATTTTCGTTTCCTGGTGGTGACCTGGCCCTGTCCATCATGGGTCTTTGTCTGCAGCGGCCGCAGCAGTATGTGCCTAGTGAAGGGACAGCAGAGTACAGCCTGAGATGTACCAGGGGCAGGTGAGGCAGGTGCTGCCAGGCCTGTTTGAAAATGGAGACATGAATGCCCCTGTTGTCAAAGGCCTAGTCCTATGGATCATTCTGCAGAGCATTTCAAGCTTTTCTTATCTGTTTGTCCCAAACACATTTGAAATGCCATCCTCAATAGAGCTCAGAAGTTAAACTATGTCCCTCATAAGCAGCACATGTTCACATGTGGAATACTATATATTCAAGAGAATTAACTGAGGTGATCACCTGTCAGTGTGAGAAAATCCCCAAAAATGTAATGTTGAGCAAAAGAAGCAAGTTGTAGGAGGATGCAAGTAAAATCACAGCACATTTGGTGTAGGGTTATGTCACATGTATAGGCATTTCAAGATGGTAGGAGTAAGAAGAAAGGGTTCAAATGGTAAAGAGGAAATGCAGCCATCGATTTTATTTGTGATGTCTTCTTTCTTATTTTGCAGTGCTGAGAATAGAACTCAAGACCTTGTGCATGCTAGGTAAGGTTTAATCAGACTTTTTTTTTTTTTTAAGAGGGTCTTGCTAAATTGCTGAGGCTGGCCTTGAACTTGTGATCCTCCTGTCTCAGCCTTCACCGTTCATGGCTGTACTGTATTGTCTCTTAAGCTGAGCGGTAAAGAGATTATAACATTATTTTCTGTAGCTTTTTAAAGAGAAAATATTCGTGGCACATGTCTGTAATCTCATTGACTGGGGAGGCTGAGGCAGGAGGATCACAAGGTCAAGGCCAGCCTCAGCAATTTGGCGAGGGCCTAAGTAACTTAGGAGACCCTGTCTCAAAATAAAATAAAATAAAAGACTGGGGAAGTAGCTCAGTGGCAAAGCACTTGCCTTGCATGTGTGGGGCCCTGGGTTTAATCCTCAGAAAACTGCCGCCCCCCCAAAAAAATGATAAAAAGAAAAAACTTGACAATGAAACTTGTCTCTCCTCCAGTCACAATCAGGCTTCCACTTCTCAGATGCTATAGAGGCCCAAAGTCATGGCAGCTTCTGACTCCTGAGCTAGTTCAGGCTGAAGGAGAGTGAACACTGTCTACAGAGATGATCAGGAGGCTGCAGGCGCCACTCTGAGCTCTCAGAATGTAAGGCCAGATTCATGGGACCCCAATAGACCTCCAGGAGCCAAATCCGATGCAATCACATAAGAGTCTTTAGTGCAAGCTCAAGCCTGGACTCACAACCGTTTCTGACACAGCGGTCCCAGGGAGTGAGTCCTGGCTCTTAATTCAGTGAGGATTTATAGGTTTTGGGGGATACTCTATGCATCACAACATCACACAGCAAATCATTTCACACCAAGGGAAAATCAAACAACAACTCTTAACATTGATTATTAGCACATTCACTGGCAGGAACAAGTTGGGTAGGGGTGATTAGTGAGTTCAAGAGGTGGATACATTTGAACTGATTGTTTTAGGCCACGGGAAATTGCAAGAGCGTATACGCTAAACTGCAGGGTTGCCCAATCATGTTATCAATCACTGAAATGACTGAGAGGGTCACCTGACATTTCAGATATTTCCCTGTCTCATGCTGATTGGTGGTTGCTAGGGGGTTGCTATGGGTCCTCGCCTATTGTAACTGAGTCAGGGACACCTGGCACTACAGATCCCTCCTGTTATTTACAAACAACTCAGCAGGGTGGCTATGTGCCTAGGAGCACTCTGTGGGTTTTTCCAAGGACAAGGATTACGCCCCCTCCCTCTGGACAGGCCTTGAGGTAGAAGCTAGTTTCTCAAAAATGGAGTCACATCAGTTTCTCAAGAAGAGCTTGAAGATCCTGGTAGATCGGGCACCACAGGACCCACTGACTTAGACAGTCAGGACGCCACCACTGACCTGGGAGCCACCATGGAAAAGAGGGGTGCCTGCCACGAGGACAGTGGCCGTAACCTGCCTGGTGGGCTCCTGTGTCCTGGAAGCCTAGAGCCTGGCAACCGCGTTCTTCCTTTCGCCTCTGCAGGGAGGAGGACATGAGGGAGAAGGGGGCCCGTGTTGACCCTCCGTATTGCCCCCAGGAGCCATGTGGCTTCACCACCCAATCCCCTCCCGTCCCTAGACCACCTGGTTCTCCACCCTTGCCCCCAGACTTTGATTTCCACCCTTGGTCTCCGTAATGGCCTGTGGTGGCCGTCAGAGGAGCTCTAGTGGAAAGCAAGGTGCAATTCAGCAGGCACGGGGATGTCACATCTGCGCATGCGGGACGCAGGTATGGGGCTGGGACAAATGCACCAGAAAGACCCTTGGCTCCGAACTCAGGCTGCCTCAGACCATGTTTCAATGGTCTCCTCACTTACTAAGTGACAACCTAGTAAGGTGCCTCGACCTCCCTGTCCCTTGGTTTTCTTAGCTGCGTGGTGGGGTGGGAAGATGGTCATAGGCCCTCTAACTGGGCTGTTGCAAAGATGATCAGAGACAGAGGCAGAGGCAGAGCAGCCCCGCTGCGGCATGGCCCCTGGAGTAGTGGTAGGGACTCATTTACTGCCACCACAGTGCTGGGGACGGTCCTTTCATTGTTCCCGTCTTACAGATGAGGAAACTGATTCTCAACCCCGTGGAGCTGGCTGCAGACCCTGTGCTCATGATCAGTGCATGACGCTCCGCTGAGGACAGACAGAGGGAGGGCTCAGGATGGACCGAGCGCAGGTAACCTCAGTCATTTCTAGCTGTTAACTCCAGGAGAGAGCAAGAGAGAGAGGGTGAGGGAGAGGGGCCGGGGCAACACCCATCCGCCGACTGGCAACCGTGAACTGCCGCGGGCAGGGCTGGGCCTGGCTGGAGCAGGGTTACCTGTGGGAGGGGCAGGTGAAAGGAAAAAGCCCTACAGCATATCAGGGCCCATCTGAGCTCTTGGAGGAGTAGGACTCCAGGTCTCCAGCTGCATCCACTCCACCCTGTCAGATAGAATCCACTCCCAACCCCTGGGCGCCCACAGGTGCAGGCTGGGAGGGAGCTGGGAGACAAAGGCAGGATCCCTTTCTTTGGTTGGAATCCACTGCCATGGCCTCCCAGAGAGCTCCTCGCCCTCCATCTCCTGAGCAGAAAAATTCATCTGACTGTGCTTAGGTGTGTCTGCTCTGCTGGGTTCCTGTGGGTAGGAAGTACCAGGGGTGTTCGATTCAAGCCAGAGGTTGAGCCTGGAGAAGGTTCTGAGACTGTGACCTCCTTTCTCCTGTTCACAAAGGGAATCGAGCAGGTATTAGAAGCCAGGTGCGGTGGCTCATGCCTGTAATCCCAGCAACTGTAGTAGGCCGAGGCAGGAGGATCACACGTTTGAGGCCAGCCTCAGCAATCTTGCAAGACCCTGCCTTAAAATAAAATTAAAAAAAAAAAAAATAGAAAGAGCTAAGGGCAAAGCTCAGTGGTACTGTGTCCCTGGGATCAACTCCCCGTACAATAAATAAATAGATAGATAGATAAATATATAAATAAATAAATACAAACAAAAAGAAAGAAGAGAGTGTAATGCCAGATTCGTGGGACCCCAGTAGACCTCCAGGAGCCGAATCCGAATCCGAATCCAATGCAATCACACAAGAGTCTTTATTGAAAGCTCAAGCGGTCCCAGGGAGTGAGTCCTGGCCCTTAATTCAGTGAGGATTTATAGGTTTTGGGGGATACTCTATGCATCACAACATCACACAGCAAATCATTTCACACCAAGGGAAAATCAATCAACTCTTAACATTGATTAGCATATCCACTGGCGGGAACAAGTTGGGTAGGGGTGATTAGTGAGTTCAAGAGGTGGATACATTGGAACTGATTGGTTTAAGCCTCGAGGGGTGTACGAGCTAAACTACACGGTTTCCTAACATGTTATCAATCACTGAAACTACTGGGAGGGTCACCTGGCATTTCAGATATGTTCCCTGTCTCACTCTCATTGGCTGTTGCTATGGTCCGAAATTAGGTCTCGAGCATTCATTGGTCTTGCATTGCTGAGTCAAGGCTATCTGGTGACTTCAGTTAGGGGTATCTGGCTCCGCAGGCCTTTCCTGTTATTTATGGACAAATGACTCTCAGTAGGGTGGCTATGTGCCTAGGAACGGTGGGTCATCCCCCTCCCCCTTTGGTAGGCCTTGGTCTGCGGTAGAGGCTGGTTTTTTTAAAAAATGGAGTCACATCAGTTTCTCAAGAGAAAACTGTTAGAGACATGCTTGTACCCAACTGAGACTTTCACACAAAGTATATGCAATGACTACAATTTCACTTAAAATCCAGGAACTCTTTCAAATAAATGTGTATCTTATTAAATCAAATGACTGAGGAAAGAAATCTACTGAGTTTTGCCATAACCACGTACAAATATACCACAATGAGTCTCACTTATATACATAATTATAATGGACCAGTTAAGCCAGGCACAGTGCTGCAGGCCTGAAATCTCAGGGACTTGAGAGACTGAGATAGGAGGATCCCAAGTTCAAGGTCAGCCTGGGCAATTTAGTGAGACCCTGTCTCAAAATGAAAGATAAAACATAGGGCCAGAGATGTAACTCGGTGGTAAAGGATTTCTGGATTCAATCTCCAGTACTTAAAAACAAAAATGCACTAATTAAAACAATAACATCTGGGCAAGGTGGTACACACCTGTAATCCCAGCAGTTCAGGAAGCTGAGGCAGGAGGTCTGCCAGCACAAAGCCAGCCTCAGCAACTTGGGGAGGCCCTGAGCAACTTAGTGTCACAAAATAATAAAAACTGGCTGGAGATGTGGCCCAGTGGTTAACTCTTGGGGTCAATCCGTAGTACCAAATAAATAAGTAAATAGTAATAGAACCATAATAATAGAAGGGAGATCATTAGAGCAATCAGAGAAGTGGGAGGGAGGAGCGAAGGGAAAGGGAAGGTCCTGGGAAGTGAGATTGATTAAATTATGTTATGTGCATGTAAGAATATGGCATAATGAACTCCACCATTATGAATAATTACAATCTACCAACACAAAAAAATTCAGGTTGACTATATATATACCTTTGAAAAATAGCAGCAAGGGCTGGGGATGTGGCTCAAGTGGTAGTGCACTCGCCTGGCATTCGTGCGGCCTGGATTCAATCCTCAGCACCACATACACACATACAAACAAAGATGTTGTGTCCACCAAAAACTTTAAAAAAAAAAATTAAAAAATTCTGTCTCTCTCTCTCAAAAAAAAAAAAAAAATATAGCAGTAAGCAGAATGCAGAAAGTACTCAGCCTTCAAATAATGAGTGCTTGCACAGGAGGACAGGCCTGGGTCTTTGTCTTGTTCCCAGGGCAGGAGAAGGTAGAGCTGAGCTCCTAGCCCCCAAGACTGCTACACCTACCAGGCAGGACCTGCTACATAATTTGCAGGGCTCTGGGCAAAAGGAAAATGTGGACCCCTCATAAAGATTTTATCATGAATTTTGAGATAGGGACAGCATAGCATTAAACAAAGGACAAGGGTTTTCTAAATGTGGGATCCTGGGTTACACATACCTGAAGCCAGCCCTGCCATGAGGGCACCCAACTGGACAGGAGAGAACTTTGGATGCTGGACTCCCCCTTCTTCATTCCGAGAAGTTAGCTGAGCAGGTGGTAGGTGGAGAATCACGGTCCAGGCCCCTCAGAGGGCGCCTGGTGCCTGTCTTCTGTTCTTCCTTCCTGTAAACATTTACTGAGCATTTTCTCAACGTGGGCCCCTGGGAAAGAGACGGTTCCAGGCTTCAAGGTGCTCATGATCAAGAGAGCCATCAGTTCCGATGCCATGAGATCTGGATGCAAAGAAGGTTTGCAGAGGGTGCATCTGGATAGTGGACCCGAGTTGGCCTGAGGGACAGGAAGGTTCCTCCAGTGGCCCAAGGCGCAGACCTTGTGTACAGTGGGGAGACAGGGTCCCATCGGTATTTTAGAAAGTGCACAGGCTCAGGGAGGAGGGAGCCAGGCTGGGGCCAGGGAACCCGGTTGTGGGAGTGCGTCCTGCCCTGGCCACTCAGAGCTGGTCCCCCACTACAACCGCCATACCTGGAAAGGAGTGGACACAGGTCGAGTTCAGAGCTGGAATCAGGGACGGCTGCTCACTGGGGGGACTGGGTGGGGATAGGGGTGTATGTGAAGTAGATTCTAAGATGACTAATTGGCTCCGACTTTGGGGTTTTTTTGGAGCTGTATGGTTGCATGTAGTAGGTGGTTCATCCTGACAAACTCATACATGCATGGAAACCAATTTCAGTCTTCTCCCCTCCATCCCCGACTGCTGCTCTGAGTTTTGACAATTAATCAGCAGATCAATGGCAGAAGAAAGCCAGTTTGGAGGGAAGGTTATGCTTGTTATTAGTAATGTATTTCATCTTTCCCGGCCACCTTTCTCTCTCCCCACCTGTTCCACCCCAATCAGCACACACAAAGAAGACACAAAAGAATCACCCACTCTCGGTGGAAATAAGGCAGCAAAGTTAGAAAACTCAGAGGAGAATGTATCAGTTACTCCAGCTCTGAAGCAATCAGGTGCTGCAACTGAGGAAAAGGAAATGAAGGGCTTAAAGTTCTTTCAAGGTCTCATCAAGGGTAATCAGCCAAATACAATTATGATTTTAAAATAACAATAATGCCTGGTGGACATCTGTCAAGTCTCAGCTACTCAGGAGGTTGAGGCAGGAGATTCACAAGTTTAAAGTCAGTCTCAGCAACTTAGTAAGAGCCTGTCTCAAAATAAAAAAATAAAGAAGGAGATGTATCTCGGTCACAGAGGGCCATACCTATGTTCAATCTCTAGTACCAAAATAAAAATATGATAATAAAAAAAATAATGTCCCTAACTCTTCCTACCAGACATTTGTTTGTCCCTTTTAGGACTGTGATAGATAGATAAATGCAGGCATGTCAATTAAAATGGGCAGGAGATGGTGGGGAAGGGGGATCCCTCTACAGTTTAGCTAAATGATTTTTTGTTTTTGGTACTGAGGATTGAACCCAGGGGCACTCAACCACTGAGCAACATCCCCAGCCCTATTTTATATTTTATTTAGAGACAGGGTCTCACTGAGTTGCTAAGTGCCTTGCTCAGTTGCTGAGGCTGGCTTTGAATTCGTGATCCTCCTGCCTCAGCCTCCCGAGCTGCTGGGACTACAGGAGTGTGCCACCACACCTGACTTCGGCTAAATTTTTAAATAAATAATTAAAAAATACCCTTACTAGTTTAATTGCTTAAAAACCCCCCTGTGCACACCACACAAGTCCTCGCCATGATCAGCAGGAGGAAAAGATCAGTGGGGCCCATGACGCTCTCCTTATTGAGAAAGCCTTTGGACAGACTTCATAACGCAGTCTTAAAGGAGTCGCTCATCAGATTCCCACCTGGGAGCTGTCAGGGCTTGAAGCCGAGGCCACTCACCTGGGCAGTCATTGGCATCAGCAGCACCAAGGCCGTCTCCCCTGCCACACTTTTGGACCCTGAGTTCCACTTTGGCAGCAATGCAGGAACGATTTAGGTATTCACATGTGCCAGAGCGCACTGGTGCTCTGGGGAGGCGGGGATGGCCTCCTAGGACCTCAGCAAGTGAATTCCTGTCTGTTGAAGCTCCCACTGGGCTTCAAGCTACCCAGCACTGGTTTCCTTCCACTCAGAGAGAGCACTGGAATCCTCCACTGCCAGAGCAGCTGCCTTCCCCTCCTTGTTCCCCGACTTCCTGTGAGAGGGTGCTGGTGAGAGATGACAAGATAAATTCCACCCCCTTCCCTACCTGCACCCTAGAGATGGGACCCCCGAGCATGCTGGGCAAGCCTTTACCACTGAGCCACACCCCAGCCCCCTAAAAGAGACTTTCCTGCTAATGACGTGGTAGCACAGAATTTATATAGATAACTGCTCAGTAAATTTGGGTTTTGAGTCCTGCTACCCACAAGGGAGGGCCTAGACGGTGAGTTACACAAGGAGTCCTGAGGCATCCTTCTTCTCTCTGGCTTGGGGACATGGGCTTTTGTCAGAGGCCAGCTGTCTCCTGGAGTGTGTGTTCCCAGAAGGCTGAGGGGGCTGAGCTGCCCTGGGGGACCCCATGCCTGGGAGCTGCTGTTGTGACTCCAGGTGGGAACCCCCCTCTGTGTTTCAGCTTCTCTCCGGGATCGTAGCTGGTGTAGAAATGCTTCCACCTCAGGATGCCTGGCTCTAGGGATTGAAGAATGACCAGATGGATTTGGGTTCTAAAAAGTTAATCAAGCATCTTTGTAAAAGGGATTATCCACATTCCTGTGGCATGTGAGGCGAAACGAAAGTCTGTTCCGGGATTTTGGCTGGAAGCAGGTGGAAGTTTTATAACCAATATTTGGGGGTAGATGCCAAATGTTCAGATGCACAACATGACATCTTGCAGAGAAGGAGTTCAGGGGGCCTGGGTGGGGCTACGGGTTGACTTTGGAGCTAGGGTGGGATAGTTGCTGTCCCTGGAGGGGTCATTTGAGAGGCTTCTTGTCACATGGCTTTGTGTCAGTGTCAGCCCGTGAAGTCTCCATTGTAGTGACTGCAGGTGGCTGCGTATGGGTGCAGAGAACATCAGGGCTAAAACATCTCCACACTTTCTGCCCACTGAGTGGCGGTCCTTGTCCGGTTGTCCACTCTTGAATGCAGGGAAGAGCCCTTGATAGCTAACCCAGGGGAAAGAAGCGCTGCTCCATGGGACCCCTACCCCAGTGTGACTGGGAAAAAAGAACTTCATGGACTCAGGAGGACTGGGCAGCCCAGGAAGGTGCTGACGTCGTCTCCGGGTCCTGCTTGGACAGGCTGCAGATTGGCTTTCTTGAGAACTTTCTTCTAGGAACCAGGACTCTGAGTTGACTCAAGCATCTCTCTTTGGCAAAGGAATGTGTTTGTTTTGTGTTTTTATCTCCAGCTCAGGGAAGCTCTCTGAGGTAAGGAGTCTTCCGGAGGAAGAGGCACCTGTGGAATCCAGGAGGGAGGAAGGAAAACACAGGTCATGGGATAAGGAATGATCTCTATTATCTCCTCCTCAGTCCATTTATTCCCCCACCAAGTACCGCCTGCCACGCATTCTGATGCACTCCCCATTGGCTCTGACTTATTGTCATCTAAAATTATCTCCTTTATTTATGTCTTTCCTTGCTGAGGGTCTCTTCCCCATCTAGAATGTGACCTCCAGAGGTCTCCTCGGCCTTGTCCCTCCTTTCTCACACCCTGCACAGGGCCTGTCTGTAGTGTTGAATAAAAAATGAAAGCAGGTGTGGAAGGCCTGGGTGTGAGTACATTCTAGAGCCCCACACTTTTTATGAAAGTTAGACATTTGAGTTCAAAATTTACAAAAATGAATTATTTAGTTGTGTGCCATCTGTAGCTGGAGGATACCAGAAAATCAAACCTAGTTTGAATGACTCAGGCATCGCCATGAACATCAGTTATCATCCTGGGCTGTCGTCCAGTCTGAGTGAGTGAGTGAAGTTCTTTTTTCCCAGTACACAAACCCCTGTGAGTATTGAATTTGGGGCTCTCTCTGCCTTTCATATTTTCTCTCTCTTTATGTTGGCCAGGCTCTCAGCTCAGTTCTTTCATCAAACCACACACAGCACCTGTCCTCCTACTATTTGTGCATAACTTTGATGGGAACTGCACATTTGAACTTATGAAAAACCTGACCTTCTCTGTGTCCTAGTTCATAGGGTAGAGAAGTCCTGTCCACAGGTCTCAGGATTTCTCTTTTTTCTTTTCTAGCACTGGAAATTGAACCCAGGATTCTCTACCACTGCTACATCCCAGCCCTTTTATTCTTTTGTTTTGAGATAGGGTCTTATAAATTGCTCTAATCGGCCTCCAACTTGTGATCCTCCTGTCTAAGCCTCCCAAGTCACTGGAATTACCAGTGTGAGTCCTCGTGCATGGCTTCTCAGCACATGTTCAAAGTTCCAGGCAAGGGAGTCTGGTCCCCTGAGATCTGATGTCCCCTTCCCATCCTATCAGCTGAGGTCAGGAGGGCAGAGACCATGTGATCACTCTGTGGTGTGGATTGGGGGAGGCAAGCACTTTGCACCACAGAGTTAAGAACTTCCTGGGGGACTGGAGCCCCAGGCTGCAGGGTGGGCACATCCGGGTCTCTATGCTAAACTGCCTGTCCACAGTGGCTCAAGGCTCTGAGATCTCCAGACCAATCTCAAGGGAGAGCACAAACCCAGGGTCCCCCCTAGTATGGAGGGTCTCAGAGACTCAGCAGCTCAGTAGAGCAGAGATGGCCATAAGAAACTTGTCACTGTGAGGTGAGAGGCAGGAGCTAACACTACTGTCCAGGTGACAACCCAGAGGCACTGACTGAAGAAGGAGGCTGGGGTGGGAGGGGACACAGCACATGCAGAGCTGGGCACATAGTGTCCTGAGGGAAGACCTACAAAGGGAATGAAGGCCAGCCCTCTGCCATCAGGGAGAGTGACATCACCCTGGAACCACGGCTTTTGAGGTCTGAGCTGTGCGTCCTGGGAAGAGAGAAAGAGTGGGAAGACAAGCCCGGAACCGGGATGCTGGCGCGCAGGAACCTCAGTTCTGCTGCCCCATGTCTCAGATTCCGAAGCTCAGAAATGAGAAGCCCTATTCCATGCACCCCCCTGGTGACAGACCTGGAGTCGCTCTTAGGCTCTGGACTCATGTCTGGGGCACTCTCCACCCCATGCACTGTCCGCCCCCAGCCCCATACATCATATTTAGGAAAATGCTTTATTCTGAGTTTTGTGACCCAAATAGGAGGGAAGCAGCGAGTTCCTTTCTGAATAACTGTGAGTTTGGTGTCTCCTTGGATTCCACAGTTAATCTCAAATATGAACTGCTGGCTGTGACAGCCGTTTTATCCCCTCCAGTGGACCGAGAGAGGATTAAGGGCCGATTGGTGGGGCCAGTTAGACCTCTCAGCACATTCTCCAGAGCTGCTTGTGAAGCTTGTTCCCAAGAACAGCCATTAGAGGCCCCGAGGAAACCCTTCAGGCCCAGTGATATTCTGTTCCTCTCGGGATTGTGGAAAGCTACCTGTGGGGGGCCCCTGCGGTGAGCGCCCACGGGAATCAGCCTGGCCAGGAAGGGTATTCTGTGGGCCCCAGACACTGCGGGAACTAAATGCACCAGGTCACTCCAGGGGGCCCTTGATGAGGATCTATAAGTCTGTCTTCTTTCAATTTTGAACTTTGATGCTAGCAGATTTTTTTTTTTTTTTTTTTTTTTGAACCGGGGTCTGGCTATATTGTCCAGGTTGGTCTCCAACCCCTGAGTTCAAGCAATCCTCCTGCCTCAGCTGCCCGAGTAGCTGGGACCACAGGTGTGCACCACCACACCCATCTATTTAGCATTTGCTTTCAAATAGGTAATAAAGACATCCAGAGGCCTCTAAGTTTAAAAGTGCAAGAGTTTATGCAGTAGAGTCTCCCTCCTGGCTTACTCGACCTGGGCAGCCAGTGGCAATGGGTGGTGTTGGCCCGGCTTCCTCTTGGGAAGGACCTGCCCAAAGGACACACGTTGGTGGTGGTGGGAGACATGAGATGAGATCAACCGCCAGCTGGAGTTTAGTCCTCCTCAACCCTCCTCATGCTGGGCACCTTCCAGAGCCGCCAGGAGGCCAAGGGCAGAGGGCCAGCAATGAGGGTAGGGCTTGGATCGCAAATTAGTGTGTTCCTACTGGGACTCTGGGCCGGTCCCAGCCTCTCTCTGATCTCATCTACAGAACAGAAGGGAGGGGCGGGAGGGACGGAGGCTTCTCTCTTAGCATCTGTGGGGGCCAGGACCATGCCCTGGGGAAATGCCTCCAGGAGCCCCATTTGCTGCAGGGGCTGCAGATCCAGAACTTTGTTGGTCAGGGGAAGGAGAAAAGAGAACTGGTGGGAGCTGGGGTAAAGAATCTTGGAGGGAAGGGGAAAGGTGCCCCTGTGATAACTTCTGCGACTTCATCTCTGCCCTCATCCTAAATTACATCCGGGACCATCACCAATTGCTCGGGTATGTCTGTAAGGAGCCTGCAGAGCCAGGGCCCACTTCTGAATTTCAGTACCACCAGACGTGCAGGAAATGGATGTACCCAGTAGTTCTGGGAAGGGCGGCTCATTTGTGACGGTCAGGCAGCAATTACAGATCCCAGGATGATTTTGCTATTGATCAGAAGCCTATTTTTGTAACCACTTTTGATCTCCGTTGATCTGAGAGAGCTGGCCTTCTCTCCTAGAGTTACAACAGTGGCTTTGCCATTTGGAAGAGGTTCATGGAGCTCACCGTGGGATCTGAGAAAGCTGAACTCTTGCTTTTCTCCCTGAGCCTGTTTCCAATCCCGCATCCCTGCAGAGGGGCACCTCCACCCAGTCAGGTGCTCAAGCTGCGGTCCTGTTGGTCCCCGTCCATTTCTTTCTTTACCTTCTATCTCATCCATCAGTGAGTAAGGTGGACTTGACTTCACCCTTGGTGGCCTGGGAGGGCCAGCTGTCATGTGCCAGGGGCTTTCTTGTTTAAGCACTGAAGGTCCCATGTCCAGGGAAAAGCCTCCATCCCAGGCAAACTGGGGTCATTGGACATTGTAATATGTGGCCATGCAGGTCCAATGTCCACTACCCCACACACTCTTGGCTGACCTCTCTGCTCCTTTCGGGACCTCCACACATTCTGCACATAGCAGCAGCTTTCACACAGCTGCATCCAGAGGACCCCCTCTGCATGAGACCCTTCAGAGCACTTGAGTCCACAGGGCATCCTTCCTGGCCCTGTGCTCTGCTCCGACCTGGCTCTTGTCTCTTCACAAGGCTTCCTCCGTCCCCACAGTGTGGCCACTCCTTAGGACGAGCCAAGGTCTCTCACCCCACTCCTGCCCTTGCTGTCCCCTGGCACACTGTCTTTGGGTCTCCATATGGGCCCCACTTCTCATCATTCAGATCTTAGTAAATGACTCCATCTCAGAAAGGACCACTCAGATCTCAAAAACAAAAACAAAACATTTTTTTTAATTGTTTGTTCAAAACATTACAAAGCTCTTGACATATCATATTTCATACATTAGATTCAAGTTGGTTATGAACTCCCAATCATTTTTTTTTTTTAAACTGAGGATTGAACCCAGGGGTGCATTATCTCTGAGCTACACTTCCCTATGTATTTTGAGACAATCTTACCAAGTTTCTGAGGCTGGGACTTGAACTTTCAATCCTCCTACCTCAGCTCCGTGTAGTTGGAGTTATAGGTGCGCACCCCTGCACCCAGTGACTGCCGGGACCTTAACGAGCCTCCCTCACCCTGACTTGGTGGCTGAAGTTGATCAGCAGCTTATCAGTTATTAGATGGAAATCGGCTTCTTTATCCCATAGCTCTGCTTTGTCTCTGAGGCTAAATGTACTCAGATTGTGCATTTTGTTTACCTGTCCTTCCAGCCCCTCTCACCCCTCCAGAATGTCACCTCCCAATAGCAGGAACCTTCTTCCCACTCTTCTCCATTTCATCTCCAACCCCCAAACCAGTGCCTGGTACACAGTCGTTGCTTAATGAATGTGTGGAAGCAAGGCTCCCTTCACAGGACAGGAAGCTGAGGAAGCTCCCCTCCAGGAGCTATGAGTGCTTAAGGGCTGGGAGACTTGTGGCAGAAGACATGGGGCAAGGTGATGACTTTTGAACCTTTCAAACAAAAAGAGGGTCCCTCGGTTTCCTGGGGGTTGTGAGTCCTGAAGGAAAAGAGGATCTAGTCAAAGGGCGGGCTCTGCCATGGCTTCCCCACACTGAAAGGATGAGGGAGGCCCCGCCCCTGGTGTGGCCTGCAGTTTGCATAAGGTCATCAGTGCTGGGGTGATGGGATTGGCCCTGGGAGTGGCAGGGAGCCCCAGGACACCAGGGAGCTCAGGGAGGAGGCAGGAAGGTAGGCCCCCCCAGGCAGGCAGGATGAGGGCCTGACAGGGAGGAGGGCAGTGTGCCATCCTGGAAGGAGACCTCAGCCTGGAGAGATCCTGTCCCTGCCCCTGACAGCTTCAGCTGCAGCAGCCCTTCCTCAGCCACCCCCACCCCTGTCTCTTATACAC
>NW_026000108.1:19152221-19175143 GCF_001458135.2 Marmota marmota marmota
CACCCCCACCCCCAGCACTGCCAACCAAAAAGTCTCCCTAAAGCATTTCTTCTGGTGCCAACCAGCCCTCACCCCCGTCTTTATGTTCATAAAGCTTGAAAACTAATCTCTAATAACTAATCAGTTATTAGATGGAAACCGGCTTTTCTATCCCATAGCTCTGCTTTCATCTCTGAGGCTAAATGTACTCAAATTGTGCATTTTGTTTACTTGTCCTTCCCTTCCAGATTTGTGGAAGAAGACAAATAGAATCCAATTGGCCTCTTGCTGAATCCTACACCCCACCAATCACCTCTAGGGGCAGATCAAGCCCATAAACCCCCCTGGACAACAGACACCCATTGGCAGCCCCCTGGGGGTCCCTCCCTCTTCGGAGCTCGGCTTTCTTTCTTTGTACCATGATAATAAATCCTGTTACTTTGTTCTCACCCTTGGATCTGTGGATTTCATTCTTCAAATCACCAAAGAACCCACATTACAGAGCCACACGTTTTGGGGAGAGTCACCCAGGGTGCCGGGGACAGCAGAGAAACCACAGGAACCCTGATCTGCTGATGCTGGAGGGTCCTAGGATTGGGAGAAAGGAAACAGGGAATAGGAAGGGAGGAGACGCTAGGGGTTCGTGGCAGTTAGGACCTGTGATGGGTGGGAATGAAATCTCCAGCCAAATACCTGAGGCAATTGATTTCCAGTGGAATCAACAGAATTGATCAATAGAATTAGACAATTTCAAAAATCAACAGAACTCAGGTGTCAATAGAGAGACCAATAGAAGAGGTATTTTTGGCAACGGGGAGAGAACATGGAAGATGGTAGAATCCGGGTTGCTGGGTACTGCCCTCTCCGTGGGAGCAACTTGTTTAGGATGATTATCCTGATAAAATGGTTTTTCAGGCTTCTGCCTTAGGGGTGCCCGTGGAACATCCAGGTGACATTCCACAGCAGCAGTTGGGTCCCTCAGGGGTAAAGAGAGAGATGCACAAAAGAACAGAAATAAAACAAAACAAAAATATGGAAAATTTCAAAACAACAAACATCACTCCACCACCACCCACAACAGAACAAACAAAAGACTTAGAAGAAGAAGAAGAAGAAGAAGAAGAAGAAGAAGAAGAAGAAGAAGAAGAAGAAGAAGAAGAAGAAGAAGAAGAAGAAGAAGAAGAAGAAGAAGAAGAAGAAGAAGAAGAAGAAGAAGAAGAAGAAGAAGAAGAAGAAGAAGAAGAAGAAGAAGAAGAAGAAGAAGAAGAAGAAGAAGAAGAAGAAGAAGAAGAAGAAGAAGAAGAAGAAGAAGAAGAAGAAGAAGAAGAAGAAGAAGAAGAAGAAGAAGAAGAAGAAGAAGAAGAAGAAGAAGAAGAAGAAGAAGAAGAAGAAGAAGAAGAAGAAGAAGAAGAAGAAGAAGAAGAAGAAGAAGAAGAAGAAGAAGAAGAAGAAGAAGAAGAAGAAGAAGAAGAAGAAGAAGAAGAAGAAGAAGAAGAAGAAGAAGAAGAAGAAGAAGAAGAAGAAGAAGAAGAAGAAGAAGAAGAAGAAGAAGAAGAAGAAGAAGAAGAAGAAGAAGAAGAAGAAGAAGAAGAAGAAGAAGAAGAAGAAGAAGAAGAAGAAGAAGAAGAAGAAGAAGAAGAAGAAGAAGAAGAAGAAGAAGAAGAAGAAGAAGAAGAAGAAGAAGAAGAAGAAGAAGAAGAAGAAGAAGAAGAAGAAGAAGAAGAAGAAGAAGAAGAAGAAGAAGAAGAAGAAGAAGAAGAAGAAGAAGAAGAAGAAGAAGAAGAAGAAGAAGAAGAAGAAGAAGAAGAAGAAGAAGAAGAAGAAGAAGAAGAAGAAGAAGAAGAAGAAGAAGAAGAAGAAGAAGAAGAAGAAGAAGAAGAAGAAGAAGAAGAAGAAGAAGAAGAAGAAGAAGAAGAAGAAGAAGAAGAAGAAGAAGAAGAAGAAGAAGAAGAAGAAGAAGAAGAAGAAGAAGAAGAAGAAGAAGAAGAAGAAGAAGAAGAAGAAGAAGAAGAAGAAGAAGAAGAAGAAGAAGAAGAAGAAGAAGAAGAAGAAGAAGAAGAAGAAGAAGAAGAAGAAGAAGAAGAAGAAGAAGAAGAAGAAGAAGAAGAAGAAGAAGAAGAAGAAGAAGAAGAAGAAGAAGAAGAAGAAGAAGAAGAAGAAGAAGAAGAAGAAGAAGAAGAAGAAGAAGAAGAAGAAGAAGAAGAAGAAGAAGAAGAAGAAGAAGAAGAAGAAGAAGAAGAAGAAGAAGAAGAAGAAGAAGAAGAAGAAGAAGAAGAAGAAGAAGAAGAAGAAGAAGAAGAAGAAGAAGAAGAAGAAGAAGAAGAAGAAGAAGAAGAAGAAGAAGAAGAAGAAGAAGAAGAAGAAGAAGAAGAAGAAGAAGAAGAAGAAGAAGAAGAAGAAGAAGAAGAAGAAGAAGAAGAAGAAGAAGAAGAAGAAGAAGAAGAAGAAGAAGAAGAAGAAGAAAAGACACAAGTCATTTTTTGGGGGAAGTGGATACTGGGGATTGAATTGGTGGCACTCAACCACTGAGCCACATCCCCAGCCCTTTTTTGTATTTTATGTAGAGATAGGGTTTCGAGTTGCTCAGGGCCTCACTAAGTTGCTGAGGCTTGTTCTGAACTCAAGATCCTCCTACCTCAGCCTCCCAAGCCACTAGGTTGATGCAGTCTCAGAAAAACATGCACTTAGAATTCAACCCAGTTTTCAAATAAGCTTCTGTTTGTTTTCTTTCTTGCAGTGCTGGGGGCTGAACCTCCTGCATGCTGCCATTGAACTACATCTTGAACTCTTTTTACTTTTGAGACTGGGTTTCACTGAATTGCCCAGGTGATACTTAAACTTGTTTTTCTCCGGAGTAGCTGGGATTGTAGGCATGTGCCATTGCACTGTGCTTAATTTCTTCTTCTTTTTTTTTTTTCTTCTTCCCCACCCCAATTGTTTTAATTTCTTATTTTGAGACAGCGTCTCACAAAGTTGCTGAAGGTCTTTCTAAAATACTGAGGCTGGTCTTGAACCTGCAATCCTCCTGCCTCAGGCTCCAGAATTGCTGGGATTAGATATATGGGCCACCTTGTCCTGCTTGGTTTCTTTTAAGTTACTACAACTGCTTAAAATAACAAACCTTTCAAGATGTCTAAATAATTTTCATAAATCTAAAAAATTAAACTGAAATATTGCTAGCTTTTAAGTTCCTCTAAGTGTTTATCAAGGTTTATAAATAAGACCTTTATTTATTTATTTATTTTTGGTGCACTGGGAATTGAACCCAGGCCACTCTACCACCGGGCTGTACTTCCAGCCCTTTCCATTTTTTATTTTGAGACAGGGTCTCACTGAATCACCATGGCTGGTTTTGAACTTGCAACCCTCCTTCCTCAGTCTCTGAAGTTGCTGGGATTACAGGTATGCGCTATGGGTCCTGGCTCCCTTGAGGTGAATTTTGTTTCTCTATCAAAAGATAAAATCATATTACCCTAAAGCTGAGCCCTTTCTCATGGTCATGTCAAGGGTATCAGAACTCTGAAGAAGATAATACCTAATTTACTCACAAAAACTCTCTGCATCTCCACCCTGGAGATATAATCACACTTTCTCTCTCTCTTTTTTTTTTTTATATTGGATTTGATTTTGTGGGCTTTTTGTTTGTTTTTTATTTTATATTTTTTGTTCTTAGGGTATTTTTAAATGTCTTTTCTGCCTAACCCCAAAGACCTTGAACTTGATGGAACTTCCTTCTTCCATGGTGTTCCTATCTAGGGGGACCCCACAGCTCAGGCAATACCGCCATGTCTGATGGGATTGCTCCAGGCTTGGACTTCATCCCTGGTCACATAAATCTCAGCCATGAAAGGGACAGAAGCCAGGTTGTACGGGGTCCACCAACCCCAAGGCATGACCTGAGTTGCCCTGACAGTTGAATTTAGAGGAAGCAGAGAAAAGAGCTTGTTCTGAGGGGCCGGGAAGTCACGGGGGCATCAAGTAGTTGGTGGCAACACAAATTGAGCCAAGAGCTGGGGAGGAGAATCAGAACGGCGCAGTGCCACCGAGCCGAGGGTGGAAGGGTTTCAAGAAGGGACATTTATCACAGATGTCAAAATTCAGGGAGGCCGAGATGCACGAGAGCTTTGAAAGAGCAGAAGCCACTTGGACAGCAGAGGCTTGCTTTCTGAAGCAGAACAGTAGCTGAAGCTTCTCTGACAGCAGGCGCAGAGGCCAGCGTCCCTGAGCTGATATTTCCCTTCTCATAGAAGATACCGGACTTTCTTTGTCCCCAGTATTATCTTGTCACACAGCCTCCATATTGTCACATGAGGTATTTCAAACTTCTTCCACTGCCAGGCGTGGTGGCACATGCCTGTAATCCCAGTGACGAGGGAGGATGAGGCAGGAGGATAGCAAGTTCGAGGCCAGCCCAGGCAATTTAGCAAGGCCCTCTGCCACTTAGTGAGACCCTGTCTCAAAACGAAAAAGAAAGACCCTGTCTCAAAATTTAATCCTGTCTGGAGGATTAAATTTCACAAGTGTTGCTCAGTGGCAAAGCACCCCTGCAGTCAATCCCCAGTGCCCCAAACAAAAACCAAACACCAAACTTCTGCCAAACTCGTTTCAGCTGCTATTGTGAAGACTAGAAGAGGAGATCCATCATTTGACCTTTTCTGAGGTCACCTCCATGTCTCCTTGGAGAGGGGAATTACTATTCTTTTTCTAGTGGGCTTCCCTAGCAGGAGTACGGAGCAGTAACACATGGGAACCCAGACTTTGTAGAGAAATTGCAAAGGGGCAGCCTCTGTCCATTTTTAAGCAAACAAATAAGAGTTCTGGATTTCTAAACCACGGCCCTAGTGACACTGGGTGGGACCATTCTTGGCTGTGGGTCTGTCCTGTCACAGCATCCCTGGCTCCTACCTGCCAGGTGCCAGCAACACCCAGCCCACTGTTGTGACGACCCAAGATGCCTCCAAACTTTGCCCAATTTCCCGGAGGGCAGAAAGGTCTGGAAGAGACCCCTTGCTGTAATTATTTTCAGTGAGAGGGGTTTTATCCAAGAATGAGCTGCTTTGCAACCACACTGGCAGAGTAGGACCTTGTGGACTTCAGAACATACTAGAACGGGCTCTTCCCTGGTCCTGCCACCTGGGCCACGTCACTGGGTATCTTTATTGCTTCCCTGTCCTGAAAGGGCTCACTCACTCATTCCCTGACCCCCCTCCCACACCTCCCAAGGGCTTTGATTTTGTCTGATCCAGTTGTAAATTCTTGCTTAAGCCCCTTCCAGCTCAGGGCTGTTGGGCGTCTTCTAATTTCTTTGAGCTCTGTTTTCCCTGTCTCTGAAATGGCAAAGGATACCTGCTTGGACCAGTCCTTATCTCTCCCAATAGAGACACTAACAGTGGACTTGGTAGGGCTGTCGGGAGGATTGAATTTCAAACTCACTTCCAGTGCTTGCAGTGGTGCTAACTCGACAGGGATCAACCCGTGCTGACTACTTGTTCATAATCATCATTATTTTTTAAAAATAAAAATATACATTGTCCAGAAATATATATTTTTAAAACCCCTCATGAAAGGTGCTGTTCCTTCATTGCCCATCTTTTTCCTTTTCTTCAACACCTCTGATATAAAGGACATTTTTACACCTTATTGAAATGTCACCGGATGTCCAGACGACGTTTCTCTCCCCTGCACTCCTTCCCCTACTGGAGCTCCACCTCACTGGCTTTCCTGTAAATCCACTGAGGAAGGGTTTGGGCTGGAGAAGCAAACTCAGGCTGAAAGCTACTTACTGCCCACCCAGCTGCAGCCCGTCCCTCGGGACTAGAGCAGCTACCAAAGGGTGACTGTTTTTATTAATTTCAAGATTAAATGAGAGCATGTGCAAAGAACAAGTACCACGAGGGACTCTGTAGAGGAACAATGAATGAAGCTTGGTGCCTTGTCATGGTGTGTCTAATCTCCAAGAGCAAGGGCCATTTATTTATTTATTCTTTCATTTATGATCTTTATCACTGAGCTACATGCCCGGTCCTTTTTATTTTTTTAATTTTGAAGAGGGATTGAAGTCAGGGGCACTCCACCACTGAGCCATATCCCCAGCCCTATTTTGTATTTTATTTAGAGACAGGGTCTCACTGAGTGGCTTAGTGCTTCACTTTTGCTGTGGCTGGCTTTGAACTCAGAATCCATCTCGAATTTGTTGCCGAAAGCTTGGTTCTTATCTCTGAGGCCGATCCAATAAAGAGGACAGGTTTTGAGGAAAAGGAAAACCAAGGTTGATTGTTTTACAATAAACACAGGGGACTCCTGCAGGATCAGGAGGCTCTTATAGAGGTGATTCAGAGAAAATGAGATTAGGGAGAAGAGATCAGGAAGAAGATCAGGATGGAGAAGTTTGGGGAAAAGAATATCAGAAGAGATCAGGGAAAAGAAGATCAGGAAGGAGAAGATTAGGGAAAAGAAGATTGGGGGGGGGGGAGAAAAAAACATGTAAGTTTCAAAGCCACAAGGGATACAGTCAGAGCATCGAGGGAACCCCATACATTCCCTTTGGCGATTACCACACTGTTCGGCATCTGCATTCTTTTAGTGCGCTTCAGTGTCTTATAGAGCTCGTCCCGCACATCTTTTTTTCTTCCATTTTCCTATTCTGGATGAGTTTGAGAATTATCTTGGCCATGCCATGCCTTCTTCCCTGGTTGGGGTTGTCGGGATGCACTAGCCCAAGTGTTCTGATCTCTAAAGCCCCTCTAGGAGTCTGGTCAGACAGGTCATTGGAACAAGAGGCCTCAGGTGAGTGCTCTGCAGAACCAGAGAAGAGGGGATTAAACCAGCCCAGGAGGATCAGGGATGAGCAGGTTTAGGAGGCTTCTGGCCTGGGTAGGGCTGTTCAGGCCTAAGGTGGAAGTTAAATTGAACAGATTAGGGAGGCTGGAGACCTGGGTGGGGCCTAAGTAGATCTTGGCTTCCTGTATAAAGCCTCACCTCTCCTCTCCCTCTGGCAACAGTCTTCTCCAGCTGGTGTCTTGCTCCTGAGACATCTTGCTCTTGAGAAGTCTTGCCCCTGACGACTGCGTCTTGCTCCACAACTGCGTCTTGCTCCTGACGATTCCTTCTTCCCAGGTATGAAGACTCCTGAGGGACCTAGGGACCAAGAACCTCCATGCACAGTGTACTTTGGTTTCCCCAAGTCCTGAGCACACAGAGGTGGTCCCTGCAGAGGGGGAGGTGGCAAGGTGAGGTGACGAGGGTGATTGTGGTGTGAAACGATGAAGGAAGCTGGTGAAACAGTGAAGGGGTCGGTTTTCCAGCCCAAAGGTTCTGAATATGTTGAGGAAGAACAGAGGGTGAGTTCCTGGGCCCAGGGCAATGGGGTGCTCTCCTGTCACTGAACCGCCCCTGAGGGGACGCCTGCTGGAGAGCTTGCACTCTGTGAATAGATGGCTCTGTGGTTTCCTGCGTAGGCCCGAGAGGTTGGTTGATTTGTGACAGTCCTGATCGAGCCAGAAACTAATGTTTCAGTTGGGTAAGATGCGGAGCTGCAAAATGGAATGGAATGGAGCTAAGTGACCGGATACTTGAGTAGTTGTGGGCATGAAAGAGTCTGGCTTGCAAAGAGGAAGAGAGGCTTTGGCCTCTGGGGCCTATTGTCTGATAAAGACAATCTGCACCCTGCAGGTGATGGTACCAATCTTAGGAGTGATTGTGAGGATTAACAGGGGACTCTGGCTTTTCCTCCAGGTTCTGATGTGTCACTGTGTTCTTGGCAAATACGGATTTTCAGAACCAAGGGGTTTTTCCTTTGTGTGGCAGGGGCGCCCATTCCACTGCTCCCAGACAGTCGGTGGGGGTGGATATAGTGAGTGGGTAACAGGCCTGCGGATGCCTAGGACATGGCCCATGGCTGAATCAGATGGTGCTGCTTTTTCTTTTTGCTTCTGGGGATTTTAGATAAACAGTCCCCTCAGGGTAGGACAGTTCTCCCTCATCTCAGGGAGGCCTCTACAAGGCCCTGTTAATGCAGGAGGAAGTCACCTAATTGAGGTCTTCCTAACATACTCTCTTTGAAGATGCAGGACAGTGTGGGAGAGGGGTGAGGGTGCCTGCCCATTTCTCTGGCAGGAACTCAGGATTGGGAAGCATTTTAAATTGGATTGCAACTTCAAAGAATATTTAGTGACAAAGAAAAAGCTCTGGGTAATATGGGAACTGGAGAAGTCCATTTATGTAAGGAATGCCAGCAATTCTGTTAACATCTCCAAGGAAATCTCATGGCCACACTGGGGGTAGTCCAAGGTCCCCAGTCCCATGCTAATACTAGATTATTTCAGTTCAGGTCTCCCATCCTGGAGGGGCAACATGAGAGCAGGAGTTCCACTGAATCTGGAGTTAAAATGTTGACTGCACACCTGTAATCCCAGCAGCTTAGGAGGCTGAGGCAGGAGGAGCACAAGTTTAAGGCCAGCCTCACCAATTTAGGGAAGTCCTAAGCTATTTAGTGAGATCCTATCTCAAAATAAAAAATAAAAATGGCTGGGGATGTAACTCGTGGTGAAGTGCCCCTAGGTTCAATCCCCAGTACCACATGCTTCTTGCTTTAATGTACATACATTTTAGCAAAAGCCAGCCTTGGTTCCAAGTTGGAAACTCATGCTAATGTACCACCTGGTTGGAGGTGGGGTGAGCATCTAACAGTGACTCCTGAGGGAAGTTTTTTCCAGATCTGCCCATATATATCCACAGGTACCCCCAGCTAGGCCAGTGCACAGAGTAGATCGCCAAATGCTTTTCTATATTTAAACAATTCAAGTAATCCACACGGCTTCTATAAGGCGTCATAAAAGCTCCTGCCTCAATAAGATTAGGGTCAGAAGACCAATTACCTTTCTGGCCCACATTCCAGAGTTGACTCAGATAAGCCGCCTAGGTGCCCAACCTCAGGTTTCCGAAGTGTCTTAGATGAAGAAAGTCTCAGACTTCAGCCCCTCCGACTCTGACATCTGGGCTTAAGTCAGCACCCCGCCCCCCCCACACACACTACCTAGGAGACTTGGGGGATTCTGGTTATGTGAGTGCAGCGATGTATGGGGGGCAGATGAGGTTTGTTTTGCAGGTGAACTTGAATGCTTTCTGCAGGGCACGCCCTCTACTGTCTCAAGGTCCATGTTGGCCTGTCATTGTCCTCTGGTCATTCAAAGTTTAACCTGCTTGGAATGGAAGGCATGTGAAGTCCATTTTTTAAGTCAAAAGTAATTTTAGAGTCCCTATTGTGAATAAGGCACTCCAGCTAACAAGAAAAGCCCGAAAGAGCTATGGTCCGTAGACAGTTGGAGAAGGTAAAGGCTAGGTGTTATGGTGATTAACTTTGAAGAAAGGAGTATAAGGTGAAGTAAAGGCTGAGGAGATTCCGGGTGGTCAGGGAAGCCCTTCCCCAGAGGCCACATCAGAGCAGAGACCTGAGTCAGGGAAGCAACTTGTGAAGACCTATGCCATCTGGGCAAGGGGATCAAGGGAAGGGACACTCTTGTCCCTCTAAGGAGCAGCAGGAAGGCTGTGGCCAGAGAGCAAGGACATGCACTTGGGTCGAACTTGGTTGGTCTCCTAGAGACTTGCAGTTGTGTTGGAAGGGGCTGGGTCACTTGAAGTTTGGAGGAGGAAAGTACGCGATGCGATTTATGTCGCCAGGAGCACTATCTTCCACAGGACATAGGAAAGATGCTCAGACGTGCCCTGGAACACAGCTCCAGGGAAATACAATAGAACTTGTATGTGTGGAGAGATTTAAAAAAACAGGACAGGGCATAGTTGTGATTGACTGCCTATAATCTCAGACTCTAGAGGTTGAGGCAGGAGGATCACAAGTTCAAGGTCAGCCTTTGCAATTTAGCAAGACCTAGTCTCAAACAAATAAGTAAATAGGGCTGAGGCTGTAATTTAGTGTGTGGGTTTAGAGTGCTCCTGGGTTTAATCCCCAGTACCAAAAACAAAGACAAAAAAGGAAATGCACCTAATACAATAGTGGCTATTTGTCAATAGCTTACCCTCCTTTTATGGAATTTTTCACAATTTCCACAGTGACTAAGTTGCAGGTAGAAATCTTATGCAAATGCTTTCCCTCCAAATATAGGGATTGGATCAGATTTTCATCTGCATCTCTGGAATTTGCAAATTTACAGCTCCACCTTCTTCACATGCCCCATCCCCCAAGGCTATCTCTGAAAGGGAGATTGGGAGGAGGTCAGGCCAAAAGACTCTGGCTTTTATTCGTTTTTTTTTTTTTTTTTTGTTTGCACGGGGAGAAAAAACAGGAAAACCGTTGGGCCAGATTCCTAAGGCTTGTTCCAAGTTAAACATTCTGTGCTTTTGTGTTCCCCATAAATCCTGGAGATGACTGCAGCACCGAGATTGCACCTGGCCGAAGGTTTCCCCAGAATGATACTCAGGACAGTACCTTAAAAGCCAGGGAGAGGGGGAAGTTTTGCCAGCTTCCACAAGAGAAGTGGGAAGGGGTCCGTGGGTGCTGATGTGCCTGGGTAAAAGGGGCCACACTGAGATTTTCTGGAACAAAGTAAAATTTCATCCACATTTACAACTGAAGAGGAGACACTGAGACTTGTCCAGTGGCCCTAAATTGGGAGGTCCACTTCCGGAAACAAGGCTAGGTAGGCTGCCTGTTGGCAGGAGTCACTTTCAGGAATCCTACGCCTGCAGCTCAGAATGAAGTCAGCAGGAGCCCTGCCACTTTCTCAGGCCAAGCCTCCAGCAAGGTGGGGAAAAGACGTCAATTTTATTGAGTTTCTTTGTTCTGTTCCTTGGCAGCTGGTCTGGCTGCCCTGCCCTCTGGACACTTCCCACCCAGTACCTCCTGGGATGGGGTAGATGATGGAGGGCGGGAGGGGGGTGGGGGTAATCGGAATGGTTGGGGTAGAAATTGTGCTGCTGCGACCTGGCAGGGCTGGGGGCTGTTCTGCTGAGAAGTGTTCTGATGAAGGGGGACTTGCCAAGAAGACAGGCTGAGCAGTCGAGGGCCACCGGAGTCATTCATTTCTCAGTTGTTAACTGAGCCCTGCTGAGTTCCACATCCTTCTGGATTTGGGGAATCTCTGCTCTGGAGATGTGGTGATCCCCGACTTGTAATGTTTGGACTTAACGATCTTTCAACTTTACAGTGGTTGAGAAATCAATACGCACTCAGTAGAAGCTGCACTTTGAGATTTTGAATTTTGATCTTTTCCTGGGTCAATGATACATGGATGATAGTCTCTGAGGCTGCCGGGCAGCTGAGGAGAGCTGCAGGTCTGGATCTCACATGTGATCAGGAGGGAATGCAGCTGCTGTCACCAGGCTGTGATGCTCAGTAGATTAGGGACATGAGATGTGTTTTTCACTTCAAGTATCTTTTTTTCCTTTGAGGGGCTGGGGATGGGACCCAGGACATCATGCAGGCTAAAGGCAAGGCTCTGCCACTGAGCAATTTGTTCCCCACCCCCAGCTTATCATTTCCAATACTTTTAAATTGTGATAGGATTATTCAGATAGTCCTACTGCAGGTTGAGGGCCCTCTGTATTCTCATCAAGAAGTTAAACTCTGGGTAAATCTAACGGATGCCGGGTGGAAGGAGCAATCTGGCCAGTTGACTATTCTGCATTTGGCTTGGCATTTTGGCTTTTATGGTTGCATTCTTGTTTTTTTCCCAAAGAAGTTGAACTCTAGCTGGGTTTGGTGCACTAAGGATTACTTTTCTGTAATCCCACTAGGAAACCTGAGGTAGGAAGATGGCAAGGTCAAGGCTAGCCTGGGCAACTTACTAAGACTCTGTCTCAAACTAAAAAATCTTTAAAAAAAAAAAAGGGCTGGGTGTGGCTTAGCCAAAGAGTGGCTGAGTATTGGGGGGTGGGGATTTAACCCCACCTTTCTAAAATTTTACCTAAATGTCTTAATTTCTGGCACTTGAAATGTGAGACAAATAGTGACACTGGCCTCATCCTCAGCAGCAATCAGCTGAAGTTTGCAGGGGCTGCCCCTTAAAGGAAATCAGAGGGTAGTTTCCCTCCTCAGAGTCTTTAGTCTTACACCGTCTCCATGGAAACAAAGACTCTGGCCCCGCCTCCCCACTTCCTCTTTGCTTCCATTATTATTCCTTAGATATTTTCTTAGCAGCTGTGGTTGGAGGCACAGGGCAGGAAGACCCAAAGGCAGAGGGGGGCTTCCTGGGGCAGGTGATGCAGAGGGAGGCGAGGGCAAGGTGTGTGTGGGGGTGGGGAGGGGACTAGCTAGGTTCTGCTAGGGCAGAGTTTGGGTTCCACCTCAGATTAGGAGTGCTCCACTTAGGCACACACCCGGAAGGCCTGAGACAGCTGCTGGGCCACTTGCAGGCCTTCCTGATCAAAGAAGTGGTGCCTGGAAAAGCGAGGCCATAGGCACTGTGTCCACTACCCCAGTGATTGACACTCAAGTTAGCCAGTCATCAAGCCAGCGCACAGAGCTTGCTCTCCTTGGAGACCACACACAGGCCCAGTGCAACTTGCCCTGTCAGAACTCCAGGGATGATGAGCCATTGAGTGACAGCCTTGGAGCTGGCTAGAGGCCAGCACTGAGCTGGGGCAAGGCAGGAAAAAATGTGGAGAAAGCAGTCTACCGTAGAGAAAGAAGGTATTTCCATAGAAAACCTTCAGATTTCACACCAGGTGGGAGATGATCACATCAGTAGACTTCCAGGTGATGGTGGGCATGGAAACAGGGGCACTTGCATGGACCTCGATCACCATGATTTGTGGTTAGGTGCTTCTCTTGCTTCACTCCGCACATGGCCTTGGGCAGAGGCAGAAACAGAAGCTCTGGAGTGAGGCAGGCTTGAGTGTGAATCCAGCTGTTTGGGAAAGTAGCTGGCATATGATCTGGATTTCCCACTGCTGGAATGGAAGCAGATAATCAGTCACTGAAGACAAATGGGATGATACAAGGAGCCAGAGTTATGGCAGGATGGAGGCTCCCCACACAGGACCGTGTGCAGCACTGAACAGTCTTCAGCTCATGGTCACCCTAGAGGGGTTGGAAGACGATATACTAGTTGCAGTGGAAGTAGGGAGGTCAGCAGAGGATGTCAAAGGAATATTTGAAACTTCTAGAAAGATCCACTCATGACTGAAGCTCTGATTCATTCAATGGGTAATTGTATCCATTTCACTTACTATGTGTTGAGGACATGCAGATGGTGTTGCAGGAAGGGTTTGAGACCCAGAGGCCAGGGTCTGAGATCTTGGCTCTGCCTACAGTTTTAACAGACCCATAACAAGGAAAATGGAATGATGGTCTTTACTGAGCCCCTCCTGTGTGCCAGGTATTATGGCAATGCTTGACTTCTTTGTTAAGAATGCAGGACTTCTCTGTTAAGATGCAGGCAAAGCAATTTATATTCTCTTGCTGGTACTAATAACCATCACAGTGATTGATCTGTTAGACTCCTGCAAGGCACTTTATCATCAGCATTACCACTTGCCAATTTCATAATGTGATTGTGTTCTATCTGTGGCTGTAACTCTCTAGGGTGTATTTATTTCTTGGCACCAGTTCAGTACCTGGCTATTACACCATTGAAGAATGGCACCATAACTATTTCTATGGTTGCTTTACTTTTATTTTTTGGCCAGGGTATTAATATATTGCCTCAGCTTGCTTTGAATTTGTAGGCTTGAATGATTCTCTCAGCCTCCACAAGTAGCTGGGACCACAGGCTTGTACCACTGCCTGGCTCTAAAGTTCTTGATTAAATTAATGTAATTTAATCTTACTTGTACTCAAAACCACCACTGGAGGTGGATTGACAGGATATCCTCTTGTTGTGAAGTAACTCGGGGTGGAAACCTGGATCAGTACCACTTTAAAAAATATTTACTTATCCTGTAATTCCAGTGACTTAGGATGCTGAGGCAGGAGGACTGCAGGTTTGAAACCAGCCTCAGAAACTTAGCAAGGCCCTAAGCAACATAGTGAGATCTTGTTGCAAAGAATAAAAAGGACAGGGGTTATAGCTCAGTGGTAAGGTGCCCCTGTACCCCAAAACAAACATTTACTTAAAAAAAAAACTGATAGAAGTAAAGTTTTGAGTATTTAATTTGTGAGCATTTAAATTGGTCTTTGCCTGGTGGAAACCATTAGCATTTAGCTGATGGTTTCTCTAGTTGGTGACTTAAACTAAGAGTCAACGTTGCATTGTATTAAGTTGAAGCATAAAATTTACAATGGCAGTTACCTAAGGTTCCAATTACTATAGACCCTGACTCTTTTCTGCCTCCATATTTTCTGAACTTTTAGCATTTCTTCTTACATTTATTTGCCTTTTCTATTTTTTCTATCAACTCTATTTGTAAGCTCCCGTAAATCCTTGTTGGAGCAGCATACAGTAGGAAATAGACACTTCCCGCTGTCAGAGACTACCACGAGGAGCCCTTTTATGTATTTCTGTTGACTCTATACACATCTAAGCAAGACTGAAAACAGCCCATAAGTATGTCAGTTCCATGTTCTGTCCCTTTTTAATTTCTTCATTTAAATCTGATCCCTTGAAGTCGCACTTTCATGACTGTGCCATGCATTAATTGACATAGCTTGAGTTCTGGCTGGATCTAGGGGGACTGATTCAGTGGCAGGAGGCCTGATGGAGCGATTCTAAGATTATCATCCCTGGGGTCCTGAGGAGAGGTCCCCACAGAGTGGTTTTGTCTAGGTGTTTGAGCTGCAGTCTCGGTAGGTCAGTTAGGACCTGACCACTCTGCCCCTTTGTGACCGTGGTTGAGGGCAGGAAAGGAAGCAGTGGGAGGCCATGTGCCCAGTGGCCTCAGGGCTGGGAACCTGAGCACACAGGCCTGGAATGCAGCTGCCCCCTCCAGCCCAGCCCAGACGGCCAGGTGGCAAGCTGGCTGCAGTCCTCATGGAGGGGGTTTGAAAGAAACTCCCAGGGAGGCTGGGGCTTTTCCTATTCCTCTGAACTCTGGGTTTTCCCGGGCATGGTGACTCAGAGGGTGTGGCACAGAGGCCAGAAGAGAAATGAGACCCAGGGCTGCTGGGTGTCTCTCTCACTGCACAACCATCTCCCAGGAAGAGAACTGTCCCTCGTTCCCTGGGGGAAGCACCGAGCACCCCAGAACAAAGCACGCGTGCCAGGTGCCCCAGGGTCTGTGCACTGAGAGTCCAAAGATCTGGTGGCATCACACGTGTGTGTGTCAGGCAGCGTCTGCAGCTGGGCAGCAGCACCCTGCACGGTGGGCCTCCTTGCCGGTCCTCCCCCTCTAGCCTTCCTCCCCTGCGGGTTGGGGGGGTGCTTGCTGCCCTTGGCTCAGGCTGCTCATGTTTCCCCATCTGCTGAGCAGGACTTAGCTGAGGCTCAGAAGCCAGAAGCACCATTGACCAATCTCCCTCTCCTGTCCTCTGCTGGGTCCCACTGAAGGCAGGGACAGTGGAGGAGAGGGCAAGTGGGAAGGCAGGGATGTTTGGGAAGGCCAGCTCCAGGATTGCTGGACTTTCAGGAAGTAGTAGATCCTAAGAAAGAAGCACAAGAAGGGCAGGGCCTGGTTTGAGCCCAGGATTGCAAAAGACAAACAATCAAACCAAACAAATACTGCAAGAGGGTGCTGTTTTCATAAGATGTTTGAAAAATTGCAGCAGGATGTGGTGGCTCACGCCTGTAACCCCAGTGGCTCAAGAGGCTGAGGCAGGAGGATCACAAGTTCAAGGCCAGCCTCAGCAACTTATGAGGCCCTAAGGAACTCAGTGAGACCCTGTCTCTAAAAAATAAGAGGTTGGGGATGTGGCTCCGTTGTTAGGTGAAAGTGTTAGGCAAAAAGCCTGAAGAAGCTCCTGTTAGCTGTGAAGGTGGCTAAGGGGGGGGTCGGGTTGAGAGGGGAGCAGGGAGGCACTCCAGAAGGACCAGTGTCATTGCCACAGGCCACACTCTCCATGACCAGGTGCCTCACCCCCAATCGTGTGGGCTTCCGTGCACTCAGGTATATTCCTCCTAGAAGCTTTGAGGATGTGGACTCCCCGGTGTTCTACAAATAGACAATGGTTTATGGATAGTGTATCATTGGTTCTTGGAACTCTAGTCACCAAGCCTTTTCCATACGATATCTTCCCAAATTTTCATTGCCTATGAGTTAAGCAAGGTGGATTTGAATACTGTACCCATTTAACTGAGAAAACTGAGGCTCAAAGTAGCTGGTTTTTCTGTGCTAATAAGGACTAAATGAATGAATACATTATTGTTTTTTTTTTTTTTGGAACTGGGGATTGATCCAGGACTGCTTTACCACTGAGCTACATCCCCAGACCTTTTTTAATTTTTATTTTGAGACAAGTTCTTGCTAGTTTGCTTAAAGCCTTGCTAAGTTGCCCAGGCTGGCCTCTCACTTGCAATCCTCCTGCCTCAGCCTCCCAAGTTGCTGGGATTGCAGGTGTGCACCACCATGCTTGGCTTACATAATTTAAAATCTCCATTTCTGATTTCAACGTTGCCATGTGTGGATAAAATAGTAAGTCTTCACCCTCCATTATCCTTATTCAGGTTGGCATGTATCTTCTAATCTATTCCACTAGCTCATGGTTGGCTTGATATAGATATCATTTCTGAAATGGGAAATGTATTGTCAGTCTTCTGTCTTTGTCTGTTTTCTATTGCTAATATAATGCCACAGATGGGCCAGTTATGAAGAAGGGGTTTGTTTTGATTCAGGGTTCTGCTTATTGCTGGCAAGATTTCAGGGGTGACACAGGCATCATGTAACACTGAATGATGAGAGACAGGAAGTTCAAGAGATCTGGCAAGCTGGCTTTTATTGAGACCTGGAGATAAGCCATTAACCATTAATCCGTCAACTGCATGAATGGATTAATTCATCCGTGAGGTCAGCCCTGGGTACCTCTTAAAGGTCCCCCCTTTTTAAACTAGGGATTTAACCCAGGGGTATTTAACCACTAAACCATGTCTTCAGCCCTTTGTTTTTTATTGAGACAGGATCTAAGTTGCTTAGCACCTTGCTATGGTGCAGAGTCTGGCCTTGAACTTGTGATCCTCCTCCTCAGCCTCCAGGATAGCTGGGATTAAAAGGAGTGAGCCATGGTGCTTGTGGTCCTATCTATTAATATCTAATGATGGGGATTAAATTTCAACTTAAATGAGTTTTGAAGGGGACAAGCCGTATTCCAACTAAACATTCACATTATAGCATTATAGCTCAGTATGAATAAGGTTGTGAAATTTGAAAATTATTGTGCCTTCAGATTGTTTTCTAATTGTCACCAAAAGCATTACCTTTGGCAACATCTAAATACAAAATAGTCTTGGAAAGTAAGTAAGTAAGGCAGAGGTAAGATCATTTGAACCACTGGTAAATGGTCCAACAGGTCCAGCATTCTGTGCTTGGATATTATACACACAAACAACTTTTTTACAATTTTTTCATAGCTTCAGTCCCACTGAGTTAACTTTTTGTTATTTTCACTTAGTAGATAACAGGAGTCTGTGGTAGGAAAATGTTCAGTGAAGCTCTGGCAGCAAGAGAAGTATTCAAGTAAAGTCTAGGAGGAAATGTTCCAGGAAGACAGGATGGCTGGGGCAAAGGCCCTGGGGTGGCCCTGAGTGTTGGAAGCAGAAAGTAGGCTGGACTGCCAGGTGAAGCCCCCTCTTTCTCTGCACCAGATCCTGGCCACCAGGCTGTGGGGCCTGGAGTAAGACTGGTCCATGCCCACTATCCAGGGCCTCTGCTGGGGCACTAGCTTTTCCGTCTGTGCCTAACATGTCTGTCCTGCTAACCTGGGAGTTCAGCCATTGGTCTCACCTATTTAGAGCCTGTCGCAGTGCTATATAGTAAAGAGGTTCTGGTTATTTAAAGCAGAGGCTATTGAGTAACGGCAGTAAAAGATCCACATAATTTGATCCGCCACACCTCTCAGACTTATTTTTCCATTACACACAATTTTAATGACTTAGTTGAATAGATAAAGGAGATGAGCTATTTTATTAATTTACAACAGATGAGAAAGAGCAAAGTACAAATGATGGGGTATGTGGTGGCAGCTACTGTCCCTAAATGGCTTGCTCACCTGGGTCTATTGAATAGAAAAACAGATCTATGACACTTAAGGAATTATGTGGCTGTAATGGGATTTGTTAAATGATTATAAATCATTATGAGTCAGCAAAACAGTCTGCTTCTAGCAGAAAGTGTGCATCTTTTATTTAGAGACAGAGTTTTGCTATGTTGTCCGGGGCAGGGTCAGGTGGGTAGGGAGATCTCAAATTCCTGAGCTGAAGGAATTGGTCCCAGCCTCCCTAGTGGCTGGAACCACAGGTGTGTGACCAAGCCTGGCTTTTTAAAAATTTCTTCAGGCCTGGTAGAGTACATGCTTAGCATGTACAAGACCCTGGGCTCCATCTCTGGGATTGCAAAATAAATAAATAAATAAAATAAAATAATAATAATTATCACAAAATATTTAGCCAATTAAGAATCTCAGTCTAAAGTGTTAGATTTACCCAGAGGAAACTAAGTTGTAAAAGATGGTAACAGAGAAATGGAATGGGTTTTAGGTGAGGTACAGATGCTGGAACCAAACTACCTGGGTTTAAATTCTGGCTGTGTCACTCACTCACTGTGACCTTGGGTAGGATACTTAATCTTTCTGTATCAGTTTGTTCATCAATAAAGTGGAGATGATAAACTTACCTCAGGAATATGAGTCAATCTGTGAGAAGCAGCCAGAATAGTATCTGGCACAGAGTGAGCAACGTGTGTTAACTTGTTGATGGTCATGGTGATCATTTATGGATTAGCCAGTGAGTTCAAATCTGGCTATAGATTTCAAATTTCAGAGCCCACTTTCACTATTCCTCCCTCCCACCAAACCATTCAGTTTCAAAAAAACCTTCGCATAGTGAAATATTCACTTAAAAAGGACATAGAACTTGTGGATTTACCATAAAGCAAAGGATCATACCAAGAAGCTGGGTCAGGGGTCAGGTCTCAGGCTCCCATGATTGCCTCCCTCCTCCCCCAAGAGTCTTGGGTAGTGAGCCCTCCTTTCCCTCAGGATATTACCACTTAGATTTCAATTCCTGGTTGTGAAAATTTAGTTTGAGCTGATTTTGGAATTTTATCTAAATGGAATCAGTGTGAACTCTTGTGGTTTCTTTGACTTTGGAGATGTATCCATTTAGTTCTGTGTAGTAAATATTCTTTGTTCATTTTCATATATTATCTAGCCACTTTTCAACTACAAAAAATGGTTCCATAACAGTACTTCATGCACTGAGAGTTTTCAGTTAGTGACACCCGAGCTCTTGGAGGCCGTGTTCTCCCAGGTGTTCTCTTGGTGAACCTAAATACATATGGCCAGGAGTGGATGCTTGTCTCTCACTCTGGTTTCTTCTTACTCTGTTTAAAGTGTCATTCTTTTATGGTCAATACACGGTTTATCTTGTATAGTCTTTTCCTACCCTAGTTCATGAATATTTGCCTATACTGTGCTGTCTTTTAGAAGTTCAATTGTTTTGCCTTTTACCTTTAGATACATTTGTGTTTGTGGTGTGAGATTAGAGGTTCAAGTTTCATTCATTACCTCGTGCGTGGATTACTTCAATACTTCTGCAGGGTTACTGTTGTAAATCAAGTGCCCATATATGTTCTGGGTTCTCTATTTTGAACCCAGGAGATCAGAAAGGGATCTTGACACAGTATGAGCATTACAGGGTTATGTGGCTATCCTTATAGTTAGGTAGTCTTGGACAAGGCTCTCAGTTTTCATTTTAGTGCTATCACTTCATCTATTAAGTTATACTTTGTAACACAGCAATAGGTACCGAAAAAAGTACGCTGAGCCGGGGGTGGTGGTGGTGCATGCCTGTAATCCCAGTGACTCAGGTGGCTGAGGCAGAAGGATCACAAGTTTGGGGCCATCCTCAGCAATTTAGCAAGCCTCTAAGCAGCTTAATGAGACCCCCATCTCAAAAACAAAAAAGCAACAAAAACCTGAAACGAATTGAAAAAATAGTCTACATTTTTGATTTTAGAAGGTTGCATAGAAACAGACTGCTTAAAGCAATAAATATGCTGGGCCCAGTGGCACTGCCTGTAATCCCAGCAACCTGGACGTTGAGATGGGAAGATCTCAACATTTGAGAACAGCCTGGGCAATATAGTGAGACCATCTCAAATAAAAGCATTGGAGCTATAGAATAGCTCAGATACAGTGCCCATGTCTTCAACCTTGTACAAGGGAGAGAAAGCAACCTTGTACAAGGGGGGGTGGGTGGAGAAACAGTATTCCGTAGCTGAGAAGAAGATGAAAATATTCTTTGCACATTATATTCTACTAAAGGGAGAGATTTTATTTTTTGGTAATGGGGATTTAACCCAGGGGTGCTATGCCTCAGAGTCAGATCCACAGCTCTTTTCTTTTTATGTTTTATTTTGAGACAAGATATCACTAAGTTGCTTAGGGCTTTACTAAGTTGTTGAGGCTGGCTTTGAACCTGTGATCCTCTTACATCAGCCTTCTAAGTCTCTGGGATTACAGGCATGAGCCACTAGGCCATGCTCTAAAGGGACAGATTTCAGATGTGCACAGTAACACATGTGCACACTATTTCCTTTCCTCCACACTGTTCTAGAAGTAAATACAAAGATTACATCTAAAACTAGAATCATATACTATCCCTGATTTTATAACTTGAGATCCACATGAATTTAGAAAAAATCCTGGATCAAACTTGTGTTTTGCCTTTTTGATTGAAATGTAGAAGGAAGACCTCTTTGCAAATGTTTTGAAAATGTTTTCTGCACATTAACTAGTTCCTTGTTTAGTGATGGAGAAGCAATGGTCCCACAAAGACCATAGTCACCAGGGGAGGTTCATGGAATGAAGGTCTAGTCAACACCTGCTCCCTTGAACCTGGGTTGGTGTGTCTGCAGTCTGTCTTGCCCATGGTTAGAAGTAAAGCTGAACTCAAGAAACACACCTGGGCACATTGAATGCTGCTTTAGAAGGGGCTAGTTGACCCGAGTCCACCTACTGCCGTCCCTTTCAGAGTCACCCAGGCTGATTAGCTTCCTCCAATGCCCACTCCCCATGCAACATCAGTACTCATGGACAGTACCTCAGGCTGTGTGGCCTGTCCCAAACTTCCAGATGAGTGAGGCTTCCCACCTATCTTGTCCCAACACCAGAGATTCCTATGGAAACCAGCATGGCTGTCGCACAGAGTCCTAACTGCCAAGCACGGTTCTGTATGTAGAAATACTCTAACTGGGACCAACATTCTCATTTAACTCAAGCAAATGGAAGCAGCAGAAGGGGGAATTTATTTCAGGGAGTTTGGCCCAGAAGTCATGGTTCCTGGAAGGGGCACTTCTAAGAGCTCTTGGTTTTGGAATGAAACCAGCTTGTTCCAAATGGGGTGCTTTGACTACTAGTTATGGACAACTAGCAAACTGGCTGGTTAAGTCTCACTTCCCCATCTATAAAACCAGGATAGCAAGGCAGATGAAGGGGCAGGAATTTCGGAATAAGACCCAGGTCTCGCACCCCACCCCCCACCCCTGGGTCATGCCCCTAACTTCTATCCTTAGCTAGGAAGGGAGCTTCTCCTAGCCCCAGGGACAGTTATTGTGTGTACATTGGAGACTTGTCTGCCCAAGTAACTGGGAAGCTGTTATGATAAGGACCAGAATGGGTTTCCCGGGACAGGTCTTTCTCAGCTGAGTGTGGAGATATGTAAGCACACGGGACACCACACCGGGCAGAGCAGGACAAAGCCAGGCAAACCCAGGGCAAGCTCCCAGAAGGGGCGTTGGGAGCAGCCTCTTGCCCTCCCGCGGGCTGGCCAGCCCCACCTGGGTGCAGACCCAGGGCCGCGTGGGCAGGCGCTACGCTATGTTGAGGCTGCCCAGGGCCACCTCCAACAATCCGGGCTTTGTTGTCGAATTTGCCCCTGAGTTTCCAGTTGGCTTTTATCTGTGTCTCCGAGTCTCTGACCCCTCCAGCCTCAGGAGCGAGACTGGGAGAGTCAGGCTGCTGGGGAGGGAAGGCGGGCTGCAGGGAGCGGAGCGGGCGGCTCTCAGGACCTCATGCTGCCAGCGCCGGGCGGGGCTCGGCACGCGGGGCGCAGACCGGGCGCGGGCCGTTCGGGCCGTTCGCGGGCCGGACCGTCTGAGGTTTCTCCGCAGCCCGCAGCCGGGCCGGCCGCCTGTCCTCCCTCTGCGCAGCGGGCGAGGTCACGATGGGCTCATTAAGCCGGCGGCAGGTAGGCAGTGCCCCGGCGGCTGCGGGCGGTCCTGGAATGTGCGAGGGGCGTGATGACAGCGACTGCCGCCGGCCTCTTTGCGTAACACCTTCGCTATATATACCCGGCGCGCCGCTGCGCTCCACCTGGCTGCCTCCTTCTGTGCCTTACCTGCAAAGGGAGCGCTGGTGAGTACCGCTGCCGGGCCAGGGCGCTGCCTCCCCACCTCTCTGGCTTGCAAAGCCATTCTCAATTCCTTTAGAGCCCTGGATGCTGACTTCAAGGAACTTGGTTGGCTTTGGGCTACGGAAGAGAAAATAACCTTTTAGACATTTTAAAGATTTTTCTTAAGTGTATGGCTCTTACCACAACTCTGATTGCTACACCAGGGAATTCAAAAAGGTGTCCCAACTCTCGGGAAGCACCAGGTAACCCCTTAGGAGTCCAGATGGCTGTGCTCACTTTTTGGCTGGTCTGTAACTAGCTGTGTGACTCAACAGATTCCTGTGAGCCCTTGGGGTGAAGTTTCCTTCTCTTCACAAGAAAATGGGACCATCTCAGATTGCAGTGTTTACAGATTGAGCCCTCTTATCCCCCCATCTCAGGGTCTTTCCTGCCCTGAAAATGCTAGGTTTGTGGTGGCTCCCGGTGATGGGGTGTTCCCCCCCCCCCCCC
>NW_026000108.1:19175168-19209743 GCF_001458135.2 Marmota marmota marmota
TTCCCATGCTGGCGTGACTGCCTCACACTTGTTTGCAGAGTTAACTTATCTAAGGTGACTGAAGTCAGACCTAGTTTGCTGTCTCCCGTAGGACAGGTGTCCATTATCATAGGGCCTGTCCTTCAGTTGTCTTGGGAGAACAGGGTCCACAATTTGTTTTAAAGGCAAGAGGATGGTGGCCGAGGGGTGGTTGATGACTAACTGATGTGTACAGAGGTGTCTGGGTTGGAGGAAATGAGCATCTTCAAATCAGAAAGAAGGCACCAGTTATGGAGTTAACCCAGGTTGCCTGGCACAGATGCCTGTACAGGTAGCTGGCACTGACTGAGTAGAGTTGGAATCCTCCTTTCCCTTGGTGAGGTGTAAATGTCCCAAACATGTTTTTCTTGGAGGCAGTTTGTGGTTGGTTGGTTGGTTGGCCCCGACTGCTTTCCCCTCCCATTCTGGCCGTTCTTTAACTTGTTCTGTGTTGGGTTTTCTTAAAAGATGTGCCTCATAGCGATGGTCATTGTTTCAGATGGTTAAGTGACTGTTGGAATCTTTTGTCTCATGTCAGCTGATAAATCTTTTTTTTTTCCTCTAGTTTTTTTAGTCTTGTAAAATGGGTAGCAAGAAGGGTACCTTTGTCCCCTAAGCCCTTCCTAAATCATTCAGCCATCTCGCTGAAACTGGGGTTTCCGGATTACTAGATACAAAATGGACGGAGGAGAGTTCAGTTAGTGAAGAAAACAGTCTTTCAGAAACAGTGACTTGGAATAAACTGGATTTTAATATTGCTTTCAGCCATCTTCTCTGTCCTCACCCCTATCCCCATATTCATTCTGGGGACAGGATATGAACAGCAACAGAAATAGGCAGGACATCCCAAGGAATATTTCATCTCAGTGAATTAAAAATTCAAAAGTGCAAAATTTTTGTTATCAGCCCTTTTAATCCTCCTAATACAATGCAAAGTAATTGTTGACTCTGTCCTGGTCTCTGCAGGACCACTGTCCTTGGCTCTGCTCCCCCCATTCAGGTCGCCTTGGCTGCTGCTACTCTGAAAACAGGTGGCCCCAGAACAGGTCCTGGTTGGAAGGCCACAGACAATGCAATGGATGACTGCCAGGTGCCCTACATATCTCTGCTTCCCAAGTCCCAGAAGAGCCCAGAAGCTGACTCTCTTTGGTCAGTGTTGTTCCTGGCATTGGTTGCATGTGTGCACCCCGGAAGTGGAGCCAAGAGGGTTAGACAGTGTGGGTGGCGTGGGGCAGGGAAGCACATGTGTGATCACGAGGCCTCATCTGCCGGCTCTTTCCTGGGCATTACTAGCACCACGCTGCCTAAATGGAGGGTTTTCCCTACCTGTTCCACCGCTCTGGCTGGTGGCAGGAATGTGCTGGAGTATGGCCTTGGGCACGCAGGAAGGTGGCAGCTGCATGGGGGATGGGGATAGGAGAAAGACTTTGGAGGGGGCCAAGGGCTACAGGAACCCCTGGTGGTTCTAAAGTCTTCTCACTCGGCCAGCAGGGTCAGTGTGTGCCATGTCCCTGGGAAGAGTGACTTCAGCTTCCTGCTGCAGCCTGTCTGCCCCATCCACTACCACCTCCTGGTTGTCCAAGTCTCCCAAAGGACTTGGGAGTTGCTGAGTCCAGGTCTCCGGTGTGCCTGAGGCCTTGTGGGACTTGGCAGCCTGTCATTAGAGCATTCTTGGCCCGCATGTCTGGTGTCTGCATGACTGTGCAGGAGTGACCCCTGCAGACTCAGCCAGCTCTCCCAGAAATACCGAGTCCTGGCCGAGCTGCCCTGGCACTTGGTTGGGGTCCCTGGTTATAGGGTCTATGGATAGGCTGGCTTTGAATCAAACAGTCCTTGGTTCATATCCTGACATACCCCCAGGTGGCTTTGAGACACATTGCTTAATTCTTCTCTGTCCCCCAATTTCATGTCCTACCCCCCCTTTCCTTGTTATAAGATTTCATGAGGTCACAAACCACATAGGGACTCCCCAATCACAAGACCCCTTTCTCACAAGCTTTGGTTCATTCTTAGCAAATATTTACTGTGAGTCCGGTGCTGAGCTGGGAGATGGTGTAGGGCTCAGCAGAACTGAGATGATTCTGTGCATTTCATGATTCTGTGCATTTCATTCATGATTCTGTGCATTTCAAGAGTTCCAGGTGGTCACTGCCAGGATCTGCTAGGGCCTCACACTTTTTATCAATTGGTTGTTGCCACATCTCTGAGGGAGATGACCATCCCATCATTGAGATGAAGAAACTGGTGCCTAGAAAGACTCAGGGTCCCAGTGAGGGGCAGTCTCTGCAGAGCCAGTCCTCTCTCCTCCAGGTGCTTGTCTTTCTCTGATCACTGCATGCCAAACACAAGGGTCTCTACAGAGGTGGCAAGTCCAGGGACCCAGAGGATCCCTGGAATGATGGCCTGGTCCAGGGGCTGATTGCTCCAGGCCCTCCCTCTACTCCAGAGCCCTAGCTGTAGTCTGCACTGGCTGACTGTCCTGCTGCAGACAGACTGGGGCTCTGTGCACTGGGAGGGCCAGGTGATTGGGGCCTGTGTGGCTGAGCTGCAGCCTGGGGTGTCTGATGGGCTTTTAGGAACCCTTTATTTCCCCACTTCCTGGTTGCAGCTTGAGCTGTGGGGGTGGAGAGGACTGGGAGGGAGGGGTCAGCAGTCTTGAGAACTGGGCTGGGGTCAGATGGCTTCCTGAACATCTGTCCAAGGGGTCATTATAAGGTGCGTGGACCTGCAGTTGCTCGGGGAGTATCAGCAGCCAGCACCGTGAGCACCCAGGAAGTGATGGTAGGGGAGGATGAGGGTTCAGAAGCTGAAGTACTGAGGGAGGGCGCCTCTGCTCATGAAACCTGTAACACAGTTGGGCTCAGAATAGAGAAGATGGCTTCCAAGAAGGAATGGAGACTTTCAGTAGAAATAGTCTTTGCTTTTTTGGCGGCACAAATAGTAAATGAAGCTTTGGAGGTGAATGGAGCCATCATGAGCCTCATGCAGGGACATTGAAGACATCTGAGCCGCCTGGGTCACAGGCCACCCTATCTTGTTGATTTCTGCAGTTAGATTCCTATGGGTGGCTGTAGTAGTATGAATAGAGTAAGTTACCTGGATGTTGAACCCTGGGCATGTCTTTCTGTATTCACTAGAAACCTTTCTGTTCAGTCCTTCAAAGAGAAATATTCTGACCAGTCATAGAAATCCAGCAAATAGATAGCCTTCCCATGCTGGCGTGACTGCTGGGAAGAACTGCCCAGCAGGGTAGCTGTGACATCCGGGTTGCAGTCCTTGATAGAGTTGCTGGATGAGCAACTCTTGGCCAATGCAACTTGCACATGGTGATGAGGGACAACCACCTGTCAGTAGGATTCAGGCTCCAGTTGACTTTGTAGGCCTGGTCACCATGGGTCAAGTGCAATCCTTCAGTGACCCTTGTAGGCTGACTCTTCCATGCAAAATCAAGTGTCTGCCATGTCTCTTCTACTTTGGCCTGGATCATAAAGCATAAAAGATGGTTCCTGTCCTCTGAGGACTTTAATTCTTTCTGGGAAGTCAGAAATGTGAATAAGATGAGAAAAACAATTCTAGATTGTTAGAGAGGTGGAAGCCAGATGCGGTGGTGCACACCTAGAATCCCAGCAGGAGCATGGTGGTTTGAGCCTAGCATGGGCAATTTTATTATTTTCCTGCATTTTTAAATTGGCATAGGGATGGGATTAGTTTGCATATCACAGATGCACACAATATAACAATATACTTCTATTTCTTGGTCCCTTTTCTTATCTCCCTTTGATTTTCATGAGATCCCCCACCTCTTTTTCCTCTCTACCTTCCACACTTGAGAGAAAACATAAGGCTCTGGACCTTTGACTTTTTTGCTTAGCATAATAGTCTCTAGTTCCATACATTTTCCTGCAAATGACATAATTTTCTTTGACTGAATAAAACCCATTGTGTGTATGTACCACATTTTCTTTATCCATTCATCTGTTGATGGACACCTACAGGGTTCCATAGTTTGGCTATTGTGAATTGTGCTGCTATAAACACAGGATGCACAGCCTGTGCCATTTAGCAAGACTCTTCACAACTTAGCAGAGACCCTGTCTTAACAAAATGAAAATGAAATAAAAATGACCAGGAATGTAGCTCTGGTGAAGCACCCCTGAGCTCAGTCCCCAATATTAGAGATAGAGGGAGAAGGTTACAATAATGTTCAAATTTTGTTCTTCAAAGTGCCTTCAGGAGCAAGAGCTAGACTTGTGGTAGCTCTGAATAGCTTATTACAACTTCAAGCATTTATTTTTGTGTCCTGTTAAGATTTTTTATGTAAATCTTTCTATACCATATTTACAATATATCCATATTTAAGATTGCTGATAACCACACGAGGTTTACAAAGTCCCCTGTTCTGGGGACTTTAAAATGTACTTTATCATCACAGCAATCCTCTACTTATCTTCCTCAGTTAACAGGCAGAAGCAGAGGAAGGTGCTGACAGTCAATCCAGAGAATTGATCTAAAAGCCCAGTTTCTGAACCTCTGCAGCAGTAGTTCTCAGCCCCTCAGGAATATTTGGCAATGTCTGGGGACATTTTGCATTGTTAAAGTTGGGGGTGGGAGGTCCTCCTGGCATCTTGTTAGTGAATGGCCCAGATAAATACCCCTCAGTTCCCTGGACAATACCCTCATAACAAGAACTCTCTGGCCCCAAACGTCAGCCGTGTCAAGGTTATGCAATAGCTTGCACCATACAGACATCTCGTGCAAATCACCTACCAGTCCAACCACTTACCATTCCCTTTCCCCAATTCCATGAGTAGAATTAGTGCTGCAGGAAGACGAGTCATGCCAATGTCATGGCCCAGGGTGTTGTGGACAGGGCCTAGCCTTGCTGACAGAGCTGTATTAAAGAACTGGCTCTCTCACCTGCTGGACAACTTTGTGAGTTGCTTCTCCTGGGCTCCTTTTGCAATGTGTGATCTAGATCTCTGTTTCTCATCAAGGCATTAGTACAGCACCTGGCAACTTTTGGAGCTCATTAAATGTTGTTAAAAATCAAAAGATGTCACAGTGGTATATGATCGAGTACAGGTGAGTCACTTGGTAGCACGTGCCAGGAGCATGGAGCAGGTCAGAGCTGGCTGGAGACTAAAGCAGAGAGGAGGGAGGAGCTGGCCTGAGCCCCAGAGGGTTGGGGGGGCTTGAATGGTCCATCATGGGCACCAGGGCAGGGATGGGACTCTTGGAATGTTCAGGTCCCACTTTTAGGGGGAAATATGACTGGAGAAGAGGGATTATTTGGAAAGTGGTAAGCAACAGAAGATGGGAAGCCAGATTGGCCCACATCACAGCTGTGTTAGGGAAGCTCACCTGTGGAGAGATCTGGGGCCCAAACTAGGACGGCATGTGGGACTCCTTAGGCCCTGACCAGGGATATAGTAACAAACAATATGGTACCGAATCTGAGTGCTGTGAGGCGCTCCAGTTAGACTCTGTAGGTCCTGGTGCTGGTGGGAATCAGGGTGGTCAGAGGTGACTTTGAAAATGTGGGAGGATGAAGGCAGGAATCACAGGAAAGTTCTGCATGGGGCAAGTGTGTGGATTGCCTGGGGCCAGCTAGATTCAAGGTGAATTTGAAGTGACTGGGGCTGTAAATGACCCTTGAAGACTGGAGGCCTGGGGTAGAATGCAGGCAGAGTGCATCTGCACAAGCATCCAGGGTGGAGGTGCTGCCTGGAGACCTTGATCATGGATTCCTTCTTCTGCCTCCCAGATTCAGTCACAGGAAGTGGGACATGGACTCCTGCAGCAGAAGCATCTCCCCACCTGCCTAGTGCTGGGCCTTTGATCAGAACCTCTCACTCTGTGTATCAGGAGGCCCCCTTGCCTGTCATTCATCCATTTGGGTGTTTCCACATGATACGTGTCAGGCTGGGTCTTTGAGGGCTCAAGTCACATAGTAATTAGAGGTAAACATAGACCTTGGAGTCAGAAAAACTCTAAATCATGGCCATGACCTTGAACCAAGTGGCTTCACCCTTGAGATTCTCAGTTTTCTCATCTATACAAAGGAAATAATCCTAACCCCTTATAAGGTTGCTAAGGGGAGTGGCAAACCAATTCATTAATCAGATAACAAATACTTCTCTAAACCCCGAATAGAATTACTAGCAGCTTCCTAATGGCCCAGTGTGGTAGGCCTCGTTCCAAACCTCATTTGCTTGTGGGAAACTGAGTCACAGAATGGTCAAGTGACTTGCCCCAGGTGATGGTGTCAAGGGAAGAACTGGAATTTGGTTCTAAAACCCTGTGGCATATCAAATGCCCAGCTTAGCACCTGTCTGAAATAGGGAGTTTCAAAATTGCTAGTTTCTTTCCCTAAGCATCCAATTTTTTTTTTTTAAATGGTGCTGGGGATTGAACCCAGGGCCTCAGAGTCAGCTCTTTCTGAAAAACAAGTGATAGGTGTTGTAGAGCCATCTTAACCCTTGTAAATTGAGCTGTGCCTTTTAAAAGACTTTGGAAAATTAAAATCACCCACAATTCTACCCTCTCTGAACCCTATGGAACATTTTTAGGATCCTGTTTACCTTGTGGAGATCATGCTGAAAATTGGACAAAAAGTGCCTTTTTCCCACAATTTGAAGTCTTTTTCATTGTAACATTTTTTAATGTCATGCTGTCACACTCTTGGATATACCATAATTAGTGCAATAATCTCCCTGTTTTATTTACAAATCCATAAAGCAACTGTCTTTTGGTCTATGTTGCATTCATTCTTTAATAAATATTTTAGGCATTGTCAACATGCCAGGTGGACTTCAGGCCCTTAGGACATAGTGATGAACAAGACAAAGCCCCTTTTGGGTAGTGCTTGGCATTCTGGTAGGCAGGAAATGGCCTGATTTAAGAAGAGGGAAGAGACAGACCCAGGTTCTTGGAAGCCCTCTTGCAAGAAGTGATCAGAACAAGGCAGTTAGTTCTGATTTTCCTGAGAGCAACTATTCCTAGGTTCCCAATTCCTAGAAGTAAAATGACTGAGTCAAAGATGCACAATGAATGTAAAGCACTATAGACACTTTACCAACTCATAGAAAATGAGTTTCCAGCAGTGCATATCTCACAACACCTTCTCCAGCATAGTGTATCATGCCTTTCAAAGATCCTTTTACCACTTTGATAGTTGTTGTTAATTTTGATTTGTTTATCTTGAGATAACTAGTGAGGCTGCACTCCTTGTTTTTTAACAAGAATTTTTGCCATTTGTACTTCCTTTTCTTTGAATTTCCCATTTTAGTTCTTGGAATTGCTTTGTCTAATGTATTTCAAAGGACAAGGACTCTGGTCTGGGGCACAAGTGGTCTTACCTAAAAGCACACTCACTAGTGAGTGGCACTGCTGGAGTTTAAGCCAGGTCCATGTGTCACTCCTGAGAGAAGACCCAGGTGGTAGGAGAGCAGGTGGTGTGAGGAGTATGCCCAGTACACACATGTGTTTGCTAAGTCCACCGGAGAGGTCATGTGCATATTTGTGGTCCCGCTTGCCATGATGCACGTGGCAGATGGGAGCCCATCAGAGGGTCACAAGAACTTGGCCTTCCTCGATGGTGGATGGGTTGGTATTCCAGTTCAGATCAGTGCAAGAAGCTGTACAGGTGGAGACAAAGGAATTCAAGGACTCAAAGGAAGCACAACTAAGGGTCTAAATGTGAGGCTAGAATGGACACAATCTAAGAGGCTTGATGCAGTGGCAGCCTGGAGCATGGTGGAGGGAGGACTCGGGGTAGAACAGGCAGACCCCTTTCCCTTCCCAGTAGATGCTTCACCGTGGACAGTTGCCCTTTCTCTGCCAGCCACATGCAGCCTCTGTTCAATGGCTGCTCTTAACGCTGTTTTCTGATCCACAGACCATGGCTCCTTGGCCTGAGTTGGAAAATGCCGAGCCCAACCCCAATAAATACATCGAAGGGGCCACGAGTCATCAGTCCACACCAGCCAAAGGCAAGGAGACTGGCAAAAGTAAGTGACGTCATCTGCCATGGGTGGGGTCCCCTGCCAGGACCTGAGGAGTTATGGGTCTGATTCTCATGGCTGCTGCTTCTCTGGGCAGATGACAGCAGTGGTCCTGCAGCCAAAATTGAACTTTTGCCCTCGTACTCCACTGCGACTCTGATAGAGGAGCCCACTGATGTGGAAGACCCCTGGGACCTGCCTGCACTCCAGGATACTGGGATCAAGTGGTCAGGTAAGCAGGAAGCAGCAGAGGCTGTTGTTCAATGTTACCTCCTTCTAGTCCCTCTTCCTCCTTCATTGGTCTGATGCTCTTAGAACCAGGGTCCTAAAGGTTGGGGACGTAGCTCAGGGGTAGAGCACTTGCCCAACACGTGCAAGTCCCTGGGTTTCCTTCCCAGTACTGGAAAATAAGAAAGAAAATTTCCCTTGGCTGGGAAAGCCACCCTCATTCTTGAGGATTAATATCAAAGCATAATAGGTGATGATCTCGTCTTTCTTTCATCCAGTGTACCTGGCACTGGGGTTATAACTGAGACAGACTGTTTGTGCTCCTTTAGTCAATGGTGTGCTCCCCCAGTTCTGGGTGTTATTGGAGGTGCTATGGACACAGGTGCTGTGGGTGGAGCTCCTCAGGGGTCCCTCAGCTAAGCATGGGCATCAGGGAAAGCTTCCAGAAGACAGGGAAGGCTCAGCTAGGACAGCTGGGGTGCAAGCAAACACCTCACTTCCAAGGGGAGGGTGTGAGGTCATATAGCCAGGTGGGGTGGAGAGGGAGGAATGGGGTTGGAGGGAAGAGGCGAGAACCACTCTAAAGTGAATCAAGGAAATAGCAGTCATGGGTGCAGCATCCCTGGATATAGAGGGGCCCAAGCCCTCCAAATTTAGGCTGTGATTGCTCCTGAGCAGCCTCATTCTAGAAAATCTTCTGGTGTTCTGAAGGTACTTTGGAGAGCCATTATCTCTGACCCTGCAATTAGCAGGTGACACGTGCTCCTCACCGGTGACCTGCCCTGGGACCCTGTGGTTCAGCTGAGTGTGGAGCCTGCTCTGCCTGGTTGTGCTCTAGGCCACAATGAACCCCTCCACCCAGATGCAAATCCTCTATGACATAGCAATGTGGGGAGGGTGTCAAGGACATGGACCCAAGTGGTAACTGTTCAGGAAATGGCAGCAGCGTGTGTACCTCGTATCCCCAGGCCTCACAGAAGAGCTTCCTGCGGCGTGGCCAGGAAGGAAGTGGGGGCTGTGGGCTTCCCAGTGCTGTGGACACTGAAAGCTTTGTGCCTTCTTCCCCCCTCGCCCCACAGAGAGAGACACCAAAGGGAAGATCTTATGTGTCTTCCAAGGGATTGGAAAATTCATTCTGCTCCTGGGGTTCCTCTACTTGTTCGTGTGCTCCTTGGATGTCCTCAGCAGCGCCTTCCAGCTGGTTGGAGGTATGGGTGAAAGGCGTGGGGGTGGGGGGTGGGGAGGCACTGCAGCGGAATTGGGTTCAGACAGTCCCCATTGAAGCCTTCTCTAGCTGTAGCCTTCCAGATGGCAAGGACTTGAACTGTCTCAGATCATCTTGGGAAGTCCACGTTCCCCTTTGTATAGAGGAGAAAACTGAGGCCCACACAGCTGTGACCCGGCCCAGGTGGCATGCCAGGAGCCAGGGCTGGAGCCACCGCAAGCTATCGCCCTCACCTTTGTTCACTAACCCCAGGCAGGAAGCTGTTTGACCCGAGGACTTATCTGAGGGATCCCTGCTGTCTCTCAGCCTCTCTGCCCAGAGATTACAGCATAAGAAAGAATGCTCTTAGCCCAGAGCAAGTCAAAAAAAAAAAAAAAAAATCAAAGCTAGGGAAGGTCAGAGGTCCCAGGCTGGGGGAATCTGTATCCACAGCACATGGCCACACATCTCAGGCCTGAGTGGAACCCGGAAATAGGTCACCTGGAGCTTGGTTACCTTTGTAAAGAAGGCCTGGTCTCCACATTCCTTCTCAAAGCCCCTCCCATCTCCAGAGGGGAGGACTGAGGCTCAGATCATTCACCAGCCCTAAGAGTCAGAGCCTGTAGTTAGCAAGCTTCAGTCTCAGGTTATCATGAGACACTATGGGATCCTGCACCTCTCAGTGTCTCTCTTGAGAGTCCATTTGTGCTTGGGAGACCATAGGGGGTAGGCTCTCATGGGGAAGCTTGAGGTGCAAAGTGCCTACTTGTCACTTCCAGTCCTCCCGATCCATGGCAGCATCAGTGAGGGGCTCTGCTTCATCGCTTTCTGATAATCTCCAAGTAACATCCACTCTCTGACCTGGGTCTTCATTATAAAATGGATCAGGGAAGGGATGGAGGGGGTCAGAGGCATGCCCTCAAAATGACTCAGCCTGCATTCAATCATCCCCTGGGGCTGAGGATGGGGCTGGGGCTGGGTAGAGAAGAATGGGGAGGCCCTTGGGCTGCCACACAGTGAGGCCAGGTTCCTGATCAGAAGGTGAGCAAGAGGCCTGCTCATGGAGCGGTAAGGGTAAGAGGCTGCAGGGCAGGGGACCCGGAACACGGAGCTGAGGCTGACGGGGAACTAGGTCAGAGAGGTGGACTGGGAGGCACTGGCAGCCAGATTTCCCCACTGACCAGGGGGGTGCAGGGAAGAAGCAAGAAGTGTTGGAGACTGTTTCCACTTCACGTGACCATTGAGTCTGTCTTTCAGGAAAAATGGCCGGGCAGTTCTTCAGCAACAACTCCATCATGTCCAACCCCGTGGCGGGACTGGTGATCGGGGTGCTGGTGACCGTCATGGTGCAGAGCTCCAGCACCTCCTCATCCATCATCGTCAGCATGGTGGCCTCCTCATGTGAGTCCCTGGCACCCTGTCCATCTGGGGAGCCTGGAATTTACTCTGGGCCCTGTCACCATTATCTTCACATCTTGTCCAACTGTGATACGTCTCACCTTTGATCCCAGCAGTTTCCTGTTTGCATTGGATGGCTGGGTCCAAAAATAGACAGATGCTTGAGGTCTCTGAATTTTCTAGAAATATGGTATCTACTCCAACTGCCATTATGTGGCTGATTCCATTTAACCTTAATGGATTTAAAATATGAAATTCAATTCTTTTGTTCTGGCCGCAGCTTGAGTGCTCGGTGCCCCACGTGCCCAGCACCTGCCATATCAAACATTTCCATCAATTAAAGTTCCCTAGTGAGGCCCTAAGCAACTCAGCGAGACCCCTGTCTCTAAATAAAAAGGGGATGTGGCTCCGGGTTTAAATGCCAATGAGTTCAATCCCTGGGTGCAGTGGCACATGACTGTAATCCCAGTAGCTTGGGAGGCTGAGGCAGGAGGATCGTGAGTTCAAAGTCAGTTCCTTGGGCTGGACAACTCAGTGCTAACCATAAAGGCACTTAATCATACCATACATTGGCTTTGGAACAACTGAGTTTGCAGACATTGTTCCAGACCTGCCCTGCTTGATATGTGCTCTGAGGTTGGGATGGACTTTCTGATGGCGATCACTTGTAACTGATTTTCAGCTCAAACCAGCATTTTAACCAATATGAACCAGAATTTTTTTGTGGGATAATTAAGAGAAAGAGAAAGTTTCCCTTGTCAGAGAATGGTCATATGCTGAGTTTGTTAGCAAAGGAAATGATCCTTCCAGGATTTGCCTGGGAAATACAGAGGACTTTGATGTCCACTGTGGGTCTGACTCCTCCTTAAGTGGAAGCCTTACTGCTCTGGGAAATGGAGTCCATCCCCTTGAGCCCTGGACTTATCCACTGTTCCTCAAACAGTAGCTGTCTGTATGCTTCTGGCCTCATTGGTAATATTGAGGAGAAAAAATTTAGAAGGCCATTTTTAAACTTGGATCCACAGGAGGGTTTCACCAGCTCTGTGGATGCCCCACAATTATGTACAGGAATTTTGGACAGTGGTTTAGCACAGCCACATGCATTCCTGTCCTAGAGGCTGAACAGGTGCTTTAAGGGACACCAGCCTTAGGGAGTCCAGCCCGCCCTGGGTCATGCAAGAGCAGCCGGGCTGTTTCTGAAATGTGCTAACCACTCTTCCAACCCCCAGTGCTGACCGTGCGGGCAGCCATCCCCATCATCATGGGGGCCAACATCGGGACCTCCATCACCAACACCATCGTGGCGCTCATGCAGGCCGGAGACCGCAGCGAGTTCAGGAGGTAAGAACCTCAACCAGCCTTTGCTGCCATCAGGCCTGTTGTACATTACGCTGAAGGACCCACCTGGTGCCACCAGCGCATGCTTGTCAGGCTCTTGAAGGCAGTAGGCAGGGAGTCCAGCTGGGGCTGGGGTCACACACTCCCCAGACTCTGCTCCCTAGTCTGCAAACTGGGACAATCATAGCATCTCTCCCCAACGGCTTATCCCAAGGATCCAACAGTCATGCCGGCGAGTGTTGGGCAGGGTGCCTGGAGCAAGGTCAGGGCTCAGTCAGTGCAGGCTTTCGCTGGAAGCTTGCTGCTAGTGGGGGAGTTAACACAGCCAGTCAGGGTAGGAGTTTCTGTCGCACTTAGTCATAAATAATTACAACTTTCTAAAACTTCCATATTTGGCCAGCTTAGCTGGTGCCACTTTTTCTCCATTGTTCACAAGCATGCCAATAAAAGGCAAAAGGTCATTTTTGTGGATGTGTCAGGTCTGAAAATAGAGCAGGTTGAATATATAGGCAGAGGAAACCTTTTCTTTCAAAAAATGAATGTAAAAATTAAACCCATTTCCCGGCTTCTCTTCCCAGCGATGGGCTTTACCAGAGCTTATTAAAACAGAGACATGGTTGCCTGCATGCCTTTGTGATTACCTTGTGGTCAACCAGCTGACATTACTGCAGGATAATGGGGGAGACAGCAAACGTCATCCCTTGTCTGTTGGTGAACTGGCAGCCAGTGGACGTCATTGGGGTCCTTCATTTTCCCTGAGCCACCTCATCTGGTCCATGATGAAATGTCCTGATGGTCACAGTAATAATACACACCAAGCTGGGCATATTCTAATTTGATCTTCTCATGGAGAAGCAGGGTTTTCTACAGCCCATTTTATTCATGTTGAAGCTCAAGGAGGTGAAATGACTTCATTGGGGGGCACAGCTGGGAGTCCATCTGGGTTTCCCCATTTGAGATTTTGGATTCTTTTCATTGTTACAAGTGGAAGGATATCGATGTGGCTACATATAGGATACCATTGACTTAGCTTGCCTCCTCTGGATATTTCAATATATTTTCAACATCTTTCTTCCTTGTGGTTTTTACTTTATTAGATTCCTTGAATAATGATTTCTGCATTGAACATAAGGCTTGTAAAACATTTTGGCAAACTACTAGAAAATATGTGAATCACTTCATTCTATCTTAACAGTGTATAATCTGTTTTTTTTTTCTAGTGATGGGGATTGAACCCAGGGTCTCATGCATGCTAGGCAAATGTTCTACCGCTGAGCCACACTTCAGCCCCTGAAACTGTCTTGACTCACTGAGAAGAGTAAGACTTCATTAGAAAATAATAGCTAATAGGACAGATGAAAAATTACACTTGCCAATTTTATATTTACTAGTAAAGTGACCTCCCCATTTTATTAGCCACTTCTAAATATTCATGTTCCACATTCCATTTGGCTTAATGATTTCTTTTCCAGATGATTTTTAAAGGAATCATTTTTGCTTGAGGGAAAGCATAGTTTCTCAATCTGGAGGTGGGATGGAGTTCAGGGGGAACCAAGGACCTCCTTGGGTAGAGGCAAAGGGTGGCATATATAAGCTGGGCTTCCAATGGAGACTGTTCATGTTTCATCAGCCTCTCAAGATTCTTAAATGGTTAAGAATTCATGCGGGGGGCTGGGGATGTGGCTCAAGCGGTAGCCTGGCATGTGTGTGGCCCGGGTTCAATCCTCAGCACTACATACAAAAACAAAGATGTTGTGTCCGCCGAAAAACTAAAAAATATTAAAATTCTCTCTCTCTTAAAATTCACGTGGGTAGAGAACTTTGTTACCTGCTGCTGGACTGATCAGGGAGGTTGCATTTGATGTGTGTGATTCAAAGAGGTCTTGGGCTGGGATGGTGGCTCAGTGGTTCAGCATTTTCTTAACACGTGTGAGGCACTGGGTTTAATCCCCAGCACCACATAAAAAACTAAAAAAAAAAAAATGGTCTTGATGCTACTCCTCCAAATGGTATTTGCTGAGAGAATTATTCCAGACATACCTACTAGCTGGCCCTCCAGTGCAAGGGGAATGGTAATACCACCCACTTTGGGAATTGCAATAATAACAGAACTGAGATTCTACATCTGTGCACACACTGGACAGCAGCTAGCAAGAGCCCGCTGGATGGGTGTCCTTGCCTCCTTGACTAACCTGAGGGCTGGGTTCCCTTCCCACAGGGCTTTTGCAGGGGCCACCGTCCATGACTTCTTCAACTGGCTGTCCGTACTGGTGCTCTTGCCCCTGGAGGCTGCCACCCACTACCTGGAGATTCTGACCAACCTGGTGGTGGACACCTTCCACTTCCAGAATGGAGAAGATGCCCCAGCACTTCTGAAAGTCATCACAGATCCCTTCACAAAGCTCATCATTCAGGTACCACTATACAGGAAAAAGGGCATCCCATTCCCACCCCACCCACCACACTGGGCCTGTAAGGAGATGAGGGTTTATACACATGGCTCAGTGGTACCTCTGAAAAAGGCTCAGGGAGGCATATTTCAGGACTCTAGGAGCATCAGGTCTTGACTTCAACAAAAATTCCTTGACTCCAACAGTGTGTGTGTCTTTGGGGGGGTGGGGGGACGGGCAGTGAGCACTTTTCAGGGATTGTTCACCGGACACTTGAACAACTTTGTCCTCATTGCCATCTCTGGACCCACTGTTATCCTACTCCTTGGCTACTGCCCTTTCGACCAGGGGCCATCTCCCCGCAGTGGTCTCTGGTGTCTGCCGTCTGGTTTTCTCTGGCAGTCAGTGGTCAGGAAATAGCTGCAGCCTGCTTCCTAAATAACAGTGCTCTTGCTCACTGGCCAAAAGCACTCATTCTTCTAGTGATCACTTGGTAATACCTGGATACTCGGCCGCACCCTGGGGGGTGCAGACAGGATGCAAGGGCTCACAGTCAAGCTCACCTCCCCAGAAACCCTCTCACAGCGACACCTGCATCTATCTCCTCAGTTCTGAGGATGGGCTGACGGTCTTGTCTATTTATTGCATTCCTCAGCTGGATAAAAAAGTCATCCACCAAATTGCAATGAATGACGAATCGGCCCAAAACAAGAGTCTGATCAAGATTTGGTGCAAAACTTTTACAAATACGGTATGTTTCCAGGAATAATATTATTGGGTGGGTGAATCCTGGCAGTCTTTCAAGGAGGCAAAGAAAAAGGGGAACCAAAAATGGAAATGCCTAGAAAATCAAAATATTGGCCAGTTGAGTGTCCTTTTGGAAACAAGTTTGTGAAATGATGGCTGGACTCAAGCCTCCCACTGAGCCACGGATATGCTATGCCAGTTTTGTTAGGTGTCCTGGATAAGGCGAGCCTTGTGCCTCTCCTATTTTGGAGGGAGGCCCATGGAACCTGTGTGACCCACTGTATGGACCCGGCAGCAGGTGGCATCTCCCACTTTCCCTACTCTTCCAGAACATTCCTCCCCAGGTGGTCGATAGGTTCTTGCCTGTGTCAGGGAATCTGCCGCCCTGTGCAGTATGGGTGCCGCCCACCCTTGTTTCCAGGGTACATATGTGTTTGGTCTTTGTGGGGTAAAGGCCAAAAACTAAAAATGAGATCTATTGGTCTCAGTTTTTCCAAGAACTTTTAAAATCAAGATGGAAAAACTCTACTGATCACGTTTCCAAGCATTTCCCACGAAAATTTTGTTGTGGCATGTTCATCTCTTAGACTCAGATGAATGTCACCGTCCCCTCGCCTGAGAACTGCACTTCCCCTTCCCTCTGTTGGACGGACGGCATCTACACGTGGACCATCAAGAACGTGACCTATAAGGAGAACATTGCCAAGTGTGAGTGGACTCAGCAAACCAGCCAGGGACAGGCTGTCTGGGGGGGGGGGGTAAGGAGGCTTCTGGGCCCAGGAAGTAGGGCAAAGAGGGCAGCAGAGGCCTAGCACAGGACCTACCTGAGACACGAGGAGTGGGCTTTTAAAACAGAAGAAGCCATGGCTTAGGGACTAAGGGACAGGCCCAGGGTCCCAAGGGAAGGGGCAGAATGAGGACCTGAAGCCCAATGTGGGACCCACACAGGACAAATGATATCCAGTGAGTCCCTTCTGCACAGCTGGCCCCATGAAAAACAGCCTGCCTGAGGCTGTGATTCTTTTAATAAGCTGTGATGTTGCCCTTGGGATCTTTTCCAAATCAGGTACCCTCAGTTCTTCTAATTGTTCCTTAGGGACCCTCTTATAGTAGATATTCTCTCCCTGTACAGCTGACATTAATTCTGAACAGTATATCTTTGCTCCAGATGTGACTTATATCACAGAATTTAGTGACCCTGTCACCTCCAATGCTACACATCCATGTGATACAACTGTGCTTTGCTGGACTTAATATGGGGGACACATTGTGACTTTGCAAAACAAGGAGTTTTACCAGTAGCAATACCTCAATGCTTTGCTGTATCTCAAGTTACAAAAACAAACAAACAAACAAACAAACAACAAAAACCCCAATGGGATTTAGAGGCAGAAGGAATGGACTGTGTACACAGATCTGCCCTTAACTAGCTGGGAATTTTTTTTAAACCCCCTCATTTCATTTTCCAGCCTCAGGATGTCTGACTGTCTGAACACTGTCTTAGGGCTACAGTTAGCTGCAGAGGAGTCTGGGAAGGGCTGTCTTTATTCTGAGCTGCCATGTGTGTACCCAGGATTCTGTTACTGTGAGGGAGGATACCAGAAAAAAGGAATCTGAGCCTCATGGCTCCTGCCCCTTCTGACAAGGCTTTCTGTGTCTCCAGGCCAGCACATATTTGTGAATTTCAACCTCCCGGATCTGGCTGTGGGCATCATCCTGCTGATTGTCTCCCTGATGGTCCTCTGCGGCTGCCTGATCATGATTGTCAAGCTCCTGGGCTCTGTGCTCAAGGGACAGGTTGCGGTTGTCATCAAGAAAACCATCAACACTGGTATGTGTACCACCTCTCCTACACCTCCGGCCTACCTGGGGAATAGGATCATGCAGCCAACCCGGGGGCTCCTTTGATTCCCATCTTGTAATGGCGCGTGTGTGGAATCTCTGTCCGATCTAATGAGCTGCAGAGGTTAAGATGGGAATTCTCCTTCATGTCCTGATGGTCCTGGGGCAGGCACATGCTTCCATCACGGGTCAGCAAGGGCCTGAGAAAGCCAGTTTACATCCAGAACCACGAGGTGGGCCTTCCCTTCTGGCTGGTTTTCTAGATACTGAGGCCTCTCTGGGTCTCTCAGGAGCCCGTGGAAAGGGTAACAGGCATCCACCTTTGTCTTTACTTCTCTTCATTCTTGAAAGGAAATGTGATTCTCCATAAATAGCTTAGCATCCTCAGGTAGCCAGTGAAACTCACTGGCCAAGAAGAGCTCCCAGTAGAGGGTCCCAGCCAATGAGAGCTCACCAAGCAATGACGTCACCACCCCTGCACTCTTGAGGGAGGGACTCTTGCACTGAGCATGAACTGAAGGCTGGCAAGGCCGGCAGGGCCTGACCCGGTGCAGGTGGGGCAGAAGGCTGGGTTCTTCGGGTTGTGCTCAGCAGCTGCGTGTTCTTCACACTCCATTAGGTGGAAACAAAGGTGGAAGGTATGAGTGATGGACACCAGGGAGAAAGTGCTAAGCTCTACACTGGCCAGGGCCTTTGGGAGGATGTTCTTTTCCGGGCACTCAAGTTTTTCTAACCAGGCCTCCGTGCATCTTGTCTGTATCTTCGTAACACCTATGTCCCTGGCTCACCTGGATATGCAGGGTCAAAGTCAGCTGGGAGAGAAGCAGGGGCCTGAACCTCCACCTGGCCCCCAAGATGATGTGGGGGGCGTGGCCTCAGCCTCCAGCCTGCTCTGTTCCTGGGGTCCTAAGGAGGTGCTGGCAGTGCATCTCGCCAAGCTTTGGCCGGGGGTTCTTAAGTCTTCTTCCCCTCTGTCTTCCAGATTTCCCCTTTCCCTTTGCCTGGGTGACCGGCTACCTAGCCATCCTTGTCGGAGCGGGCATGACCTTCATCGTGCAGAGCAGCTCAGTGTTCACATCTGCCATGACCCCTCTGATCGGTAAGTTTCTCCTTGACTTCTCTCTTGGGCCTCCCTTGCCATTTGCAGTCACCCCGAGGGCTGATGTCATGTGCTCTGTTTCTCCAGGTATCGGTGTGATAACCATTGAGAGGGCTTATCCACTCACTCTGGGCTCCAACATCGGCACCACCACCACCGCCATCCTGGCCGCCTTAGCCAGCCCGGGCAACACTCTCAAGAGTTCTCTCCAGGTGGGGACATGCTGCAGGAGTGGGTCCCTGTTTTTTTTTTTTTTTTTGAGACAGGACTCAAGTTGCGGAGGCTGTGTCAGTCTCCCAAGTCCCTGGGATTATAGGCACACACCACCAAACCCAACTGGTAGCCATATTTTTAAAAAGTAAAATACAGGGAGGTTCATTTTAATTTGATTTAATTCATTATCACACCAACATATGATTGATATTTCACATTCTTTTACACTTGGGGCGTATCTCAGTGTAGACTAGCCCTGCTTCAAGTGCTCAGGATTTCCTGTGGGCTTGAATCCCACCTTGGACATCTCCCATTTGTGGGACTTTAGGAAACGCTGAACCTCATGATTCAGTTTTCTCATGTAGGGTGCCTTGGACTGAAGGAACCCACATAAAGTCCTTGGAATGGTGTTCTCACCATTCCAAGGTGAGAGCAAACGCAGCATCGGTTCCAAGCCAGCTGGAACTTCTGCAGGCCTTCTGCCCACCTGCTCCTACCTGCTTGGCTGGAGCAGTGGAACCACGGCCCGGGGAAGAACTGGGCAAACCCATTGTTAGGAACCCCAGGTCCTGAAAACTGAGCTGAGACTCAGCCTGGCCACCTCCCTGGTCCCCCTTCAGGTTTCCCAGAAGCATCTGTAGCTTTTCAGGAAGGACTCTGCTAGGTGGCCGCCCTCCTCACCTGTCCCACCTCCTGTGTTTCAGATCGCCCTGTGCCACTTTTTCTTCAACATCTCTGGCATTTTGCTGTGGTACCCAATTCCGTTCACCCGCCTGCCGATCCGCCTGGCCAAGGGGCTGGGCAACATCTCCGCCAAGTACCGCTGGTTTGCCGTGTTCTACCTGATCTTCTTCTTCTTCCTGACCCCGCTGACGGTGTTCGGCCTCTCGCTGGCCGGCTGGCCCGTGTTGGTGGGCGTGGGGGTGCCCATCATCCTCCTGCTGCTGCTGGTGGTCTGCCTCCGGCTCCTGCAGTCCCGCTGCCCACGTGTCCTGCCCATCAAGCTCCGCAATTGGAACTTCCTGCCCCTGTGGATGCACTCCCTGAAGCCCTGGGACAACCTCATCACCTTGGCCACCAGCTGCTGCCAGCAGCGCCGCTGTTGCTGCTGCCGCATGTGCTGCCGGGTGTGCTGCCTGATGTGCGGCTGCGGCAAGTGCTGCCGCTGCAGCAAGTGCTGTGAGGACCTGGAGGAGGTGCAGGAGGTGCAAGGTGTCCCCATGAAGGCCCCCGAGGCCTTCGAAAATGCCGTCATGAACATAGAAGCCCAGGATGAGGTCAAGGCCCACGCTGATGTCCCGGGCACCAAGGCCATCTGCAATAGCACGGCCTTCTAGGACTACCCAGAGGTTGGGGGGACCTCAGGTGCTGAGTGCTCCGCCCTCCCTGCCTTCGCATGCTTTCCGCTGCCTCACAGGGATTTGTCCCTTGTGGGGAGCTTGACGTCAGGCCTAGCTCTTCTTCCCTTACTCAGACTGTCAGCTTCTGTGCCCTAGGCCCCCCATCCCAGAAGGCACAGGGCATCACCGAGGAAGATGAGGACAACCAAGCTGGCCAGGAGGTGGCCACAGCCACTCCTACACACAGGTGAAATAGGATGTTCTCAGACTGAACCTGCTTTTCAGAAAGAACCGCCCCCTCCTCCAGGAGGGATTTATGGAAGGTTCTGGAAGGTACCCATGTAAGGGTGTGTATATACACATGTACAAAGCTGTTCTCCATTGTGATAAAGCCTAAGGGCCTCTTTCTTAGCAAAGACTGACTTCCCCCAAGAGTTCTTGCTCACAGCCCTCCTCCCTGCCCCAGAGCTGCCCTGCTGAGGGCAAATAGCAATTGTTTGGAGACTTGGACAAGAGCATGGGAGGTAGGCTTCCCACTTCTCAATGCTCCCCACTCTGTCATGAGTTCCCCTCCTGGGCAGGTGTGGGTGGCCCAAAATTTACCTGCAGTGTCTTTGTCCTCAAATTTTCAGGATGGGTGCCGGGCCTGAGCTACAGAGAGGGTTAGGATACATTTTGGTTGATCCTGTGCTGGGCTGATGGCGGATGAGAACAGGGAATGGTTAGCATTTGGGGAGATGTTGATTGGCCAGAGGACCTCAGGCTAATTAGAAGTCAAATTGATTGACAACCATTGAGGCTACATTGATGCCACTTCCTTGGCCAGATAGAAATAGTTCCCATTGGAGCCCTTGAAACAGAACGGGCAAGTCTCACTCCCTCCACTGCTGTCATCTCTAGGGCCAGGAATCACCTGCTCCTGGGACAGGTCTGTTTGCCTCCAGTTCCTCTTTTGTGTAAGATGACTTCTGGGCCAGTGGTCAACTTCCATCCATGTTCACACCCACACATACATGCACTGAAGTCTCCATTCAAACATTTCCACCCTCTGTGCCTGTGAGTCTCCAGACTTCTCTAGGAAGATAACCAGGTGCAGCTAGATTGCCCTGGGAACCATGATTACATGTGACTGAGGTCTAAGGGGTGGCCCCATGTCCCAGGTGGCCTCCTCTCTTCCTTCATTTACACCACTGCTGCTCACCTCATCTGTTGTAATTCTTCCTTGGAAGGTGAGCTTCAGGCTTATCTGAGACCAAAGTATCAGTGCAGCTCTGCCGTCCTCCCCCATCCAGGCATCTCCATCTTGTCAGGTTGGGATACCAAGCTGAGCCCTCTCTGACCTTCCCCCCGTAGATACTAATTCCCCAAAAAGAGCCATTTATACTCTGTATTTATAGTCACGCATCTGTACAGCATTTTTCATAAGTTATATAGTAAATAGTCTGTGATTTGTGTTTTATAGTGTCTCATTTGGAAATGAGACAGGGTTCTAAGATGTAAAGCACAAAAGACCACCTTTGTATATTTTGTAATACCACCTTCCAACCTGCCTCTGGCCATGCCACCCTGCACGCTGTAAATATGTAAGTTAACCTGGGCAGTGGCCATGGCTACCCTTGCACTCTGATTTTTAAAAATGGAATCCTTGTACCTGAGTTGATTGTATTTTTTTAAACTGGTTATGGGAAGGAAAAAATAAAAATGATCACACCCAGGAGTGTGTTGTATTTATCTCCTAAAGATGGGAGGTAACCCTTGTCTAACCCTCACTGGGGCAGTTGCACATTTTGTGGGGCCTTCTGTGAAAATTTAGGGGGAGGACCATTATAGCTACTGAACACACAAAGCTTTCCTTTGTGTCTCCTTGATGTGCAAGGGAGACTGGCTATTGAGTGACAGACATTCAAATTTAAGGTGTCAGTATGAGTGTCACAAGTGTGCAATGGCAGAGCTTTTGTGTGATCATTGTATCACTCGACAGCCGAGGTAGTACATGTTTTCCCAGTGACTATGGAGGCTGAGGCTCAGCAACTTCGTGAGACCCTGTTTCGAAATTTTGAAAGGCCTGAAGATGTGGCTCTGGTACAGTGTTCCAGGGTTTGATCCCCAATTTAAAAATCCAAAAGAAACTTCATGACTTGTTTTAAAGCTTGGCTGTGCTTTGTCCCCATCAGAATGGAGGGGATGCTGTCAAAGCTGGATCTTGTTGGCTTCACTTCTCTCTGCACACATCCGCCAACACTCTGCCTTTCTTCCCTTTTTTTTTTTTTTTTGGTACCAGGGACCACTGAGCCACATCCCCAGAGACAGTGTCTCAGTAAGTTGCTGAGGCTGACTTTGAACTCACCGTCCTCCTGCCTCAGCCTCCTGAGCCGCTGGGATTGTAGGCATGCACCACTGTGCTCTGGAAAACACTTGTCTTTCTGATGAGTAAGGAAGAGTTGAAAGAAAAAGAACCAGGGCCGCCTTTCTGTCATCTTTTCTAGCCCAAGTGGTTGGCTAATGAAGGCTCTGGTAGGTTCCTTGGTTGTGTTTCCTGCAAAGCCAGTGTCTTTGGGGCTACATTTTAAGAGCTCTGGTTTGGATTAAAAGTGTGGCCTTTCCATGCTGTCAGTCCCCTCTCCCCCACAGGTCCCTGCTCACCACCCCATGTGAGTTAATACTATTAAGAATATTTTGGGTGCTAGGGCTCAGGCTTTCACAATGCTCTGCATTGAGCTACACTCCCAGCCCAGGAAAGGATTTTAAATAAAAAAAATGTGTGGGAGAAATATAAACTGGGAGCACTCATTTTAGGCCAGCTGAGGCATTTGCTTAGGGCTGGGTCAGTATTGTAGGGCAATGCTGAATTTGCGCTTGGACCACCTGGAGACCTGGGTCTCCTGTTAGTAACTTTCTCAGTGTTGATTTCCTCAACCGGAATATGGGACTATAAACTATGAAATTAATGAATATTAAAATAAGGATAATCAACCCCTCCCTATCCTGAAGGCGGGGGGGGGGGCGGCGGGGGGACTGTTTCTAGGACTATCACCTCCTGCTTGCAGACACCAAACTCAGAGATGCTTAAGTTCTTATGTACAAGCCTAGCTTGTGCATGAGCAAATGTGTAAAAACAAATCCCACCATTACATGTCACAATACACCAATAAAAATGTGGAAAAAAGGCAGCAAAAAAGTACTTTTTTCTTACCAAATTATCACACTGTACTCCATAAACATGAATATTTTAAGTAATAAAGTTTAAAAATAAATAAAAGAGGTTAGTATTCTTTCATATATCTTAAGTCATCTCTGGGCTACTTGTCATACCTAATGCAATTAAATGCCATGCAAATAGTTATCAGACTATTGTTTAGGTAAATGATGACAAAACAATTCTGTACATATTCAATCAAGTATTTTCGATCTGAATTTTGTTGAATCTGTGATGCAGAAGGTGTCTGCATGACCATAGCCCACGGACACGGAGGCTGACTGTGGTGTATGTGAACCATCCTGGCTGGGTTGGTTGCTGAAAGTGCTTGGCCTTGCCTCGGGTCTCACAGTGCAGAGACCCCCTGTGCCTGGCAATGACAACATAGGACACTTTCTACCCTTGTTTTCTTTTTTTCCTCTGAGTATTTCCAAAGCGAAATGCCAAGAAACCTGCTATCAATACAAAGAACAGACTGGAAGTGGTTTCAGATTTGGGGTTAGGAGGGCAGAAGTGTCATGTAACCTGGGGTGATTGTGAGGACTGGGCTAAGACGCCACAAGAGGACAGGACGAAAAGAACACTCATCATCAGTCCCAGCCAAGGGCAGTGGTGGTTGGATTTAGATTTGCTTCGTGGGTGGACTGATAGTCCTCCCAGCTTTTTGAGCAACTGTTATTCGAGCTCTGTGACACTCTTCCAGACTTGAACCTGTGTGCTTGATTTCATATTTGATTTTATTTCTTAATTTTCTCATTTATGTTGAGTACCTAAGAAAGGATAACAGGAAATAAAGCTTTTTGAGTGTGTGTGTGTGTTGGGGGGGGGAAATATTTGATCTGCTCACCTGAGAGGTTATATGAAAGCTACTGCCTTGGTCTATGGTCTATGGAAAGAATTGCTCATCTTAATGATAAGATGAATATAAATAAGATGATAAGGATCTTAGCAATAAGAGTGAGGAAGGCCAGCTAACACCATCGTCACTTGTGCATAAGCCACTGTGGGTCGCCCAGCACCTTCCTGCCAGATGAGGACCCCAGGAAACCCAACATGCCAACTTGCTGACCCGAGGAACAAAATGGTAATTACATTAGGCCCCATGTTTGGGGGACACTGTTACATGGAGTAAGATAACTGATACAGCACTCTACTCTTTGGAGCGGGGACTTGGGCTAAAGTTGGCTCCATTTCCTACACCTTATTGCCCATCCCCTGTCTTTTCCGAGGCTCCTTTGATTTAGTTCCCTCACAGAAAAGGCCTCTCTCCTGTGTGGAATGGCAGAGCAGATCTATAGTTCCTCCAGGGTCTATTATTTAATCATTAGCTTTGGCATAATGTCACTGGTGTGTCACATTTGCAGAATAAATCCTCCTCCTCGGGCACTGGGTGATGTTCAGCCTGTGAGCGCTGTGTAAATTACACTGCCATGAGGTAGGATCACGCCTTCTCATTGGCCCACATACTACACAGCATCCGAAGAGGTTTTGGGCCTGCCTGTTAGGGAGAGGTTGTGCTTTGGCAATCTTTACTGCCTTAGAGTCTCAAGAAGTCAATAAATCACATCCTTTTCTTTCCATACAGAATTTGGAATCCATCAAAAAATAAGACATAGCAGACAGACTGATGGAGATGAAAATATCCATTTTATGACTAAGAGGCTGATTGTAAGACGTGGCTGTGTGTGTGTGTGTGTGTAGGGAATGGGGACGGAGGGGTGGAGTAACACTTTGCCCTTAACTTAAACCACAGCTGACCAGCACAGTGGGCCATTTCTCAAGCTGAGCACACCTGCTTCGTATCAGAGTGGAGGTCCAGTTGTGAGGGCTGTGGAAGCTCCAGTGCCCTCACCCTCCTGGAGACCGCAGGGGAGTGCTCTGGATGGCCTCACTGGTTCATGATGCCTGAAGAGACAGGAGTTAGTTTGTTTTGAGATTGGGTCTTGCTATTTTGCCCAGGCTGGTCTCCAACTCCTGGGCCCACATGATCCTGCTTCAGCCTCCCATGTAGCTGGGACTTTAGGGACCCACCAACCATACCCAGTGAGACAGAAGTTATTCATCTCCGCCTAATAGATAAAGAAGCAGCAGTTCCTAGAATCCGGTCAACAGTCCAAGACAAGGGGATTACACCTGAGAGCCCATTGTGCTGACCACTGAACCATGCCGCCTGTGACTCACTGACAGCCAGGTACGGAGGTCATGAGCAGACGGGCAAGCAGGCACTGTCATGTGAAGTTCTGGCAGGAAGACGTTTGGGAGTCGGTGTGGAACAGTCCAGGGGGAAGGACAGTGAGCCTGGGACTCAAGTCTTAACCAACAGCACCAACATGTGCCCACGCACCCACTGTTTGTAACAACTCTGAGACCAGGCCCCTCGTCCTCCTCACCTGTCCTGGCTCCTCACCACCGAGTGCAGTGTGTGTGAAGGGCACACCATGCTCAAAACAATAGGAAAAAAGCACGTAAAATAGCTCCTTAATGTCTTATGGTTACATGATGAAATGTAATACTTTGGATATATGGGGATAAATAAAATATATTAATTAGAATTATTTTTACCCATTTCCTTTTACCTTTCTAGTATGCTTACTAGAAAATTTAAACCACATATATCAAATATTAGGGATCCAACAGAGATATACCCTGGAGACTGGAGTGCATGGCTCACAGTATATTTCTCTTGGACAGCCCTGATAAGGAAGAGCTGAATGATGTAATCAATAAGATCAAACATGAAATAAAGCTTTGCTAGTTCTCAAAGTTCACTATAAAATGTCATTCAAGAAAGCAACTTTGCTCTCTAACCAATATTAAAACCACAACTACAGCTGGCCACAGTGGAATGTACCTGTAATCCCAGCAACTCCAAAGGCTGAGGCAAGAGGATCCTAAGTTCAAAGGCATTCTCAGCAATTTAGTGAGGCCCTAAGCAACTTGGAGAGACCATCTCAAAACAAAAAGTAAGAAAAAGGGTTGGGGATATGGCTCAGTGGTTAAGCACCCCTAGGTTCAATTCCTGATATCAAGGAAAAAACAAAAACAACTAAAATCAACAAAATCTTAATCCTATAAAAATACAGGAAGTCTCTCCTAAATAACTTGTTAAAGATGAGAACAATATAGCAACCCCGTGAGACCCTGATAAAGCTGTAATTAACGGCAAATTCAAAGTAGCAAAAGCTTTCATTAATAAATGAATGGAAGGGAAAGTGACTGAATTAAGCATCAGGCTCAAGAAGTTCTAACAAAGCATCTCAAAGGAAATCCTGAAAAAGAATATGCAAAGACAGAAAAGAAAATAGGAGAGATAGTCAGATTAAAAACAAAACCACAATAAAATATATAACATTTCACTTGTATGATAAAGAAATTGCATACATAAAAGTAGCACACATTTGTGGGACACTTCCTGTGTACCAGGATTAAGCTATGCACTTCACCTGCTCAGGTTCACCTCCCGTCTCATTATGTGGTACAAAAGTATCGTTGTGGCTATTATTGTTCACTTTCTACATTTCAGGAAGACAGGCACAGATAAGTTGAACTCACATATTGAACTAATCTCTTCACAGAAGTAGGTGCTAAAGAAGAACTGGAACCCAAATTCTTGGGAGTTCAGATCTTGCTATTTAAAATCTCTGCACCTTATGGAGGAGTAGGTAAAACAACAAAGAAATTAAAAAATCCCATGTGCAACTCTGTGCTCATACTCAAACATTTGGAAATCTTTATGAAGGATATAATTCTTGACTAAAATATAAATAATCAAAATGAACCAAGACATGGATAATCTAAACAAAGTAATGATCATGAAAGAGAAGTTGATAATTGCATCTGGAAAGAAAAAGGGGGTGGTTAGTGATTCCAAGAGGAAATTATTTTAAAAATGACCTTCAAGGAATAGAAAAGTCCTATGATAAAGGACAGGTTCCACAACAAGGGAAATAGAAAGCTGTGGGTGTCCTCACTACTTAGTTAATAGAATGAACTCAAACATATATTTTGAAGAGAAATATAGATAATGTTCACTTACAAATATAGAAAAAAGAAGCTTTCAACAAAACTTCCATGAATAAGCCCACTTGAATATAAAATGTCAAATGATGTCATATCAGAAAAGTTAGGACAGATTTACTCTGACAAACATGAAATTCACAGAAGTTTCTGTCCTCTTGATGTTAAAAAAAATCGGATGCACTCTAATATCCATTTATAATTTATTTCTAAAAAACATTTAATAAACTATCTTTAGAGCGGTTTTAGGTCCACAGCAAAACTGAGGGAGGGTCGGCATGTGCACAGCCTGGTTGTGCCGGGGCAGTGGGGTAGGTTGCCCAAAGGCCAAAGAAAGTGCCCAGAAACATCTCGGGAGACATCAGGGAAGGCTTACAAAGGATCAGTTGCTATTCCCAGAGGTGTTCAGAGGTGACAGCAGACAGATGGCTCCTCCATCCCCCACAGGGCTTCACTGAGCATGGCTTCTCTTCCTCATGGTGTCTTGTCCACCCGTGGCCAGCAGGACAAGTGACACGTGTCCCCTCCACAGTGTCCTCTGTTCTGTGCCCGTCTCCACTCAGAGAGGGGTTTTATGTCAGGCTGCAGAAGCAGTGACATCATCAGCATTGCATGGTTTGCTTGTCTGACCAACATCCCAACCGTCCTGGTGAACAAGTAAGAAAGTAGCTTTCTACAGATAATGCTGACTCGCTCCATTCACAGAGTGCGGGAGAGAAGGCCAGCATCTTCAAGGGGATGTGTAATCTGGACTTTCTGACTCAGGGTTGCTCTCATTTTTCCCTTGACCAAGCTAGATTTGGGGAACAGAAAGGGACATTCAGGAACATGGGGTTTTACTGCCCCCTTTTTCTTTAGGGGTGAGACAAGGGTACAGCTTTCCCATATACTCCCTGCTCCCCTCCAGATAACCTCCACCCATTACCAACATTCCTGTCAGAGTGCTAGTTTCATACAGTAGAGGAGCCTAAGCTGACACACCACTCATTATAGACCAAACGCCATGGTTTACGCCATGGTTTACACTAGGGTTCCCTGTTTGTTCATGTACCAAGCTATAGATTTGGATCAATTTATTTATTTATTTGTTTATTTTAAAACTCTTAAACTCAGGTATTGGATCAATTTATAATGACATGAATCCACCAATATAATATCGGACAGAGTATTTTCACACCCCACCACCCCAAATCCTCTGTGTTCCACCTAATCACATTTCCCTCCCAACACCTGGTAGTAAATTTATATGGAATGTTATTCTACCTCTGATGGTATTATTAGAAATATTTAAAAAGCTCTATTTAGTTGGCATAGAGAAAAATAAGTGCTTATTATAAATGGTTTTCTTAGGAAAGAAAGGAACTCACCCAAATACTTCATGTGACTTGAACAGTCTCACCTAAATAGGAATATAGGTTGTTAAGTAAAAATGGATATTCCACCTAACTTGATTACCCAAGTAAACTCATTTCTGTTACCAAATCTGTCAACAAGAAAAGTAACTTGAAATGATAGTTTTAATATTATGTCAGTTTACGCTTTCCATAATTTTGACAACATAAAACCTTAAAACTTAAACTAGGTTAAATTAAATGGTAGATAGTTATTAAATATCTAGATCATTTTCAAATAAAATGACCTACTGAACTGTTCAATGCAGGGATTTTTGGCCTCCTATTAAAGAGGGACTAGAGACAATTATTTTGCTGGTAAGAGGGCCATGCTATTCAAAAACTATGAGATCATGCTATTTCACCAGCTATTAAGGTTGTCAAGAATTAAGAATTTTAATTAACATATATATAATTAAACTACTAGAAATAATAAGAATGAACTGCACACAAATATGGAAAATGTATAAAGCAAGCCATATTTTAATATGAAAAAGTATATGTGTGGTATTTGTTTTCATTGGGGAAAAAAGACAATGATTTTTAATTTCAAAGTTATGACCTATTGTTCCAGAATAAAAAAGAAGAAAAACACTGAGATTAAAAACTGAACATATATAGAAAGTTGTAAATCTGTGAAAGAGGAATTATATATGTGGCTGAATTACCAAGATATTGGCGCATTATAGTTGTACCGACTGATAGGATTTGTTGTTGTATATGTGTACATGCACAGTTTAACAATATAATTTGGACAATATCTCCCCCCAGCATCTCCTTCTTCCCACCCCAAGGTCCCTTTCCTCTACGCCTCTCCCTTTGATTTTTAGGAGATCTGTCCCCATCTTTGTTTTCCTCTCTAGCTTCCACATATGAGAGAAAACACAGGATCCTTAACCTTCTGAGTATGACTTATTTTGCTTGACATGATGGTCTCTAGTTCCCTCCATTTTCCTGTAATAATAAGCTGTTTGCCAGGTGTGGTGGTACATGCTTGTAATCCCAGCAGCTGGGGAGGCTGAGGCCCTAAGCAACTTAGAGAGACCCTATCTCAAAATAAAGGGCTGGGACGTGACTTTGTGGTTAAGTACCCCTGGGTTTGATTGTGGTACCAAAAATAAATAAGCTCTTTAATATATTGATGAAAATTAGAATTGGATATTCTCTCTGTTAAAAGGACAAAGTTTTCTTAAAGTATTGGTCTGCTTTTGTTTAATAAAGTTTTTTTTTAAACTTACCTTTTAAGTAATTCACCAGGTAAAAATATCTTGTATTTTATTAACACAATTCCTTATGCTAGAGGTTTTCTCTTATTAGATCTTTTTTAATTTCAGAAACATGATTATTTTCAATATTAAAAGAACTGAGTTTTCATGACTATGTCACTTCCTGTGGTTCTTTTTCAAACCTTTAGTCACTTTGGTGTTCACAGTGATCTCTGGTCCTATTTAATCTAGTGTTATAAACCTTTTAACATAATTTGATAGTTTTGTAAACCCAAATTCCAAATTAAGTCTTTTGACATTAGAAGTTCTAGAAAAGTCCCTGAAATCTCTCAAAAAATTTATTTTTTTCTCCTTATAATAAGCAGAGAAATGTTAAGTTCATTGGGCTTACTCGATCTGGTAAATTGCATGGAAGGCATTGTCAAATAATAAATGATGCCAAACCACCTTTAAGCTCTATTTGTTATTGACATGAATGTTCCAGAAACTGCATGAAATTCCTGAAAGTCTGAGGCAGCCCGGTATGATGTCAGGAGCCATACTTTCCGTTGTTGGGGTCAGATTGCTCTGCCACAAAAACAACCATGTTTCCTTGTTGACTGCATTATGATAAGCTCATCAGATGTTTAACCGCACTCTTTGATTTAAGTCTTCTGTCATCCACAAATAGCTGTTATTGTATTCTGAGGCTTCTCTGAAGGCTTTTGAAAACAGCTATGATACAAAATTGCAAAATATTCATAAAAAAAGACTCTGACAACTTTATTTTTGTAGTGCTGGGGATGGAATCCAGGGCCCCGAATATGCTGGGCAAGCAGTCTCCCACCGAGCTTCGGCCCCAGCCCTCTAACACCTTAAGGTCATATTGTTGGATTGCATAAGGATTTCTAGAATTTTAATGGAAAACTGATGAATTCATAAAACTGCTGACCAAATATCAAGCAACCAAAAATGAATCATGTCAGACTGAATTAACTGATTAGAATAATTATACTTTTGATAGCACTCATATTCTTATTTGTCATCTGAGTATCTGGAGAGGTTTAATAAGAATCTGTTTTCCTTATAACAGGATGTTATTGGGCAAGTCCTGAGTTTGACTCCTTAGAGAAGTTTTTAAAAGTTTAATCTGATATTTTTCATCATCTGGTAGTCTTAAAAAGCTGAAGTTGGCTGATAATAATATCAATAAAGCTCTCTGGATATTATCAAAGCACTCACTGAAATATCATATATTAAAATATAGAGAGAATTATTTCTTTTGTTTTGCTTATGTAATCAGGTCAAGTTTAACAAGGTTGGACTGATTTTGTTTGGTAAAATGGGGGTGGCCACAAAAGAGATCCTGAATTTAATAGAGATAGTGTGTCCATTATCAAATGCTAGTACTATTAATTTTCTTTAACAATTTATTATCTTTCTGTAAACTGGAAGGAATCCTAATATTTTCTGAAACTTCCCTGTGGAGAGCAGACGTGCCTTCTCTCAGCTACTCTATGCTGTGAGGAACAGAAGCTCTCAGGCTGCACCTGCCCTGAGCTAGTCCATTTTGAGTCCAGGTGCTAAGGAAGACAGACTCAGTGACTTGTCAGGACAGAGAGATAACCACCAGAGGCTGCGCATACGGACTTATTGAAAAGAGTCTGCACAGCACAATCATAAGGCACAAACTGGTAAGTCAATTAATAGTACAATAAAAAAAAATGACCACCCGTGAACTTATCAAATTAAATCAGAAGCACATGGATGCATGGGCGTATCAAGCACAAATCAGAGACATCAGACTCAGGAACTTATCAAACACCCCAGACCCCTCTCCTGAGATGCATAACAGAAAGGTCACCTAAGACAGTGGCATAGTGGCACACACATAGCCACCATCTTATCAGACCACCTGTGACCACGTCATGAAGTAGACAGGTGATGCGTTTCAAGCTGTTCCCCCAGGGCTTCAGCTCAGCTTGATCTCCCTGCTTGATATGCTCACTTTGAAAGCACCTGTCTCCTGGACCTCTGCCTTGAACAGCTGCACCTTCAATAGCTCTGTGCCCTGAGCAAGTGACTCTGCTGGTTCTTAACCTTATCTGACCACTCGCAGCAACTCTTTTATGTTTGCATCTGTTCTCTGCCTTGGCTCTCAGTGCTTCCTCTGGAAACCCTGTGGCTGCCTTAACCTTTACAGAGCTTTCTGTTATGATATAGAGTAGTGAAGCTCCAGTGTGACTGGAGGGTTATAGATATAAGTAATTAAGGGTTATCGAGTAAGTAATGAAGATTAAAATGGAATAAAAGAACCTGTGATTGACATGCTCCCAATACCGAGTGAACCATGAGTGTTCGGTAAATTAAAGCAAAGGAATGTGATGTGCCTTGTGAATTTACCGTTATTCAACAAATTCTGGCCTTGTGGAAAGGCAAACATGTCCCGTCTACGTTAATGGAAAAGCCCACTCACCACAAGCCCTTTCCCTAAGCCATGCAAGCTGGAATGTGATGGCTTTGAGCTTTACAAAGATGACTACAACAGATCACGGGTAGACAACCTTCAAGACAGCTGCTCCCATGTCATGCAGGGTGTTCACCAGAGTGCCAGTGACAGAACCAGAGCCACCCAAACGGGAAAGCAAGAGCCCATCTGGTCACACCTGTCCTCATTCCACCAGCCAGAGATTCTTCAAACTCAAATCCTCAGATCTAGAAATCTTCTCAACTTGCTGCAGTAGACTCAAAACTTTCCCACTTTGCTCAAATATTAACCGTAATATTCATTTTATTGTCACAGTGTACCTTGAATTCCAGAAATACAATCTGAAATGAAAACTTTAGTTCAATTGTACCCAGATGGAAATTCTTGTCACTTAACAGCTTAACAAGGAGTAGCTTATGGTTTTATTTGTAGAAGATGCTGTTTCTATGTTAGTAAATTAAAAATCACTGCCCACAATTTGAAGGACACTAAGAAGCAAGTCCAAATCTTTCACTGACAGGTGCTGCTGCCTCCATTGATTTTTTTCAGTTGACTAAATCTGTTTCCTAGGATTCTCGGCTTTGGGAATTTTCCAGGCTTTGGCCTTTATTCTCCTTATAGTGGTTATATTTACCCACATAGTGAGATGCATCCTTTCAGGGGTTTTAAGGCGTCCCCACTGCCACTCACTTGTCCAATGATTGCCATCAGGACCAGACATTTAGAGAACTAAGCAATCTTACTACCCAAGCTAATAGTGATCATGCAAGTTAATAAGGACTGTGTGTGTGACTTCCTGTGGATGACAGCATTATCAACTGTTGATGAGAAGGTATACTGAGTCTATTTCAGTGACCATGTCAATAGTGAAACAATGTCTCACTTCTCTTAGGAACCATTGTTTGAGTGCATTCTCAGTAAGCCGAGAAAGTCGTCAGAACTTTTGTTAAAGTAAAGTAAAATGAAGAGCAGCAGATCTGAAGGAACTCTGAGCCGACTGAGCTGGTTAGGCTTCATAGTGACCTGACCTGCTCGATTTGCAGACAAGTGAAACTTAACCTGAGTTATTTCTTCTATTTGTTTACTTGTTTTGGTGCTAGGGATGGAATCCAGGGCCTTAGGCATGCTAAGCACCCACTCCACTACTGAGCTACACCCTCAGTCCCTAAGCTATTTCTTACAAATGCCTACAGTCAACAAAAACAGAACTTAAGCCAACCAGTCAGAAGTAGCCAACAAACATGTAATTATATAACTAGAGACGTTCCGAAGGGACAGACCAAATAGGGCAACTGTATAACTGGAACCAATCAGATGCATCCTTCATGTCCACATCCGTCCCACGAAGCCTCCCTCTGTGTCCTTTTATGAAGCCCCTGAACCACTTGTGGCTTGGAGCTGCTGACCATGGAATGTGCTGCATTTGACCATGCCTCAGTTTACCTTCTGAGCAGTCCAGAGCTGACTATGACCCTCACCTTTTCAGAACACTGCAGTTCAAATTCCTCCATGAGTCAAGCGGAAAGTTGGTGTTGATTAGATGGCTGTAAAGGGCAACCACGAGCAAGGTGCCCTGTGATAAAGTCTTTCCGACTGGTCAAAGTCCCCTGTCCCAGATAGCTTCTGGGGCACTGGGCCTTCTCAGGGAGGGACCAACCCTCCTCACACCCCAGCTCCAGACAAGAATGAATCTTTTCTGGCAAACTTTATCTTTTATTTCTGCTTTTCTAGGCATGAATTTTGGCCTAAAAATTCATAGGGAGAGGAAGAGGTAGGGTGCGTGTGTGGCTGTGTGTGTACACCCAGCTGTTGCTATATTATCCAGAAGTTTCCTTTAAATTTCACCCTCTATTTAAACAACAGGAATCTCTTCCCCTCCTCTCAGATTCTGAGGCTTTCTGAAAGTGTGCCCACACTGGTTGTGACTGGTCCGTCACCTCTCACTCACACTGCAGCTGTCTCCTGCCCACCACCTCTGGCCTTCAGATCACTACTTACTCATTGGGCTCCACTCCACCCATTCCTTTAGGCCCTCAAAGCATCAAGATGGAGCTGTTTAAAGTCACGGGCTTTCCTAAAACCTTGACAATGCCACAGGACAGGCAAAGCGGGAAAGAAAACTTGAATCTCAACTCTGCCTGCTGGCCCCATGCAGTCACCTGAGTCCCTTCCTGCCTGACTTCTTTCTCTGCTGACCTCCATGGTGCCGGGCCAGCTCCTTCCTTTCTGCGCTCAGCCCCCTTCTGCCTGGTCCTGGGACCTGGAAACTCACAGTGTCCATAGAGAAGCTCCAAACCAGTTAAGGCCGTGGCAGGCCTTGGTGGGCACAGTTACCCTTTACCATCCAGCACGGCTGAACTCTCTTAGAACCGTGGGTGTCCTGGCCAGCCCTGGCATGAGCACGGGAGTGATGTTTTTCCCACAAACCACTGCTCCCCATCCCTTCCCCCCCCCCCCC
>NW_026000108.1:19209835-19341446 GCF_001458135.2 Marmota marmota marmota
AGTGATGTTTTTCCCACAAACCACCTGCTCCCCACTCCCCTACCCCCCCCCCAAGGATGACTTCGGAGGCCACCTGCGCAAGCACTGTTCCCAAGGTGGCAGGGCCTGAGGAAAGGCAGGACCCGGTCCCATCTCAGGGACTGCGATGCAGTGGTGGGAGCCTAGAATCCGCACTGGTGGAGAGTGCCTGCTGCAGGTGATGCTCAGCCCTACTGTGGGGACTCTGTCCCCAGCAAGGGACAAACAGCAAGACCTTTCCAATGAGGCGTGCCAGCCTTCTCATTCTCCTTATCCTCCTCTCTCCCTCCTCCTCATCCCTTTCCTTTTCTCTTTGGCTGTCCTTTCCTCCTCTCCCCTTTCCTCTCCTCCTTCTCCTTCTCCTCCTCTTTGTTATAGTGGAACCGACATATTAACAGTCATTTGTGAGAGGTGAAGTTACACGTCATTTTAATTTTCTTATGTATATTTTTGCCCTTCTCCCAATTTTTCCACCATGATCTTATTTTTCATTAGTAGGAAAATATAATCAAGAATATAAATCCTCAAATGACTGAACTACACTCCAAGGCCCTTAAAAAAATTATTTTGAGACAGGGTCTCAGTAAGTTGCCCAGACTGGCCTCGAACTTGAGATCCTCCTGCCTCTGCCTCCCAAGTAAATGAGATTACTGGTGTGAATCCCCGCACCTGGCCAGTCCCTCCGTCTCTTGCTCAAATGGAAGTTTGAGATGTAACCGTTTGCATGATGCACTTTCATCGTGTGTGTCACCTTCATCACAGGCCAACCCAATAGGCTCACCTGATTTGAGGCTTGAACCTTCACAATTGTGAGATACATCAATCTTTTCTCTTTTTAAGGTTAGTTGCCTCCAGTATTTCATTGTAGGAATGCAATACACTCCACGCCACAGTTCTATTAACTTAAGCAATTTTCACCTTCATGACCCTTAGGTTTCTATCTAAAAAATGGGAACAAAATTTCTATTTCACAGAGTTGCTATAAAAATTAAATGAGATTTCCCCAAACCTCAGATATTAAAATCTCTCTTTTTAAATGTTTGCTCTATCTCCCTGCAACCTCTACAATTCGTTTATAAACCTCGCAGCCTGCATTTGCTTCATCTTAAGCAACAATATTTGTGAAGTCATGAGGCTGTGTGCAAGTCCTTTTTTCCCCTAAGAAACATTAGATCAAATGCATAACTATTAGAAATTTAAAAGGTCATTTGGGTCCCACTGCAAACATCCCATATGCCTCTAAGTGTATAAATAAAGGACTGGGATCCGTGATGAAAGCATCCAGCACAGCGCCTGGTGCTGGTAAGGATTCAGAACACAGAATTTTGTTGATCTTGAGTAGTGGGTACAGGGCGGTGCAGGAAGAGGGGTAAGAGGAGGAACAAAGGCTTCCCAGAGGCAGCAACAGTAAGGACGGTACTAGAGCCTGAGTTGTCACCAGGCAAATAAAAGGGGCAATTCTAAGATTGCCTGGAGGGCAGGGTGAGAGGCGCCCTTGGAGACAAAGGAGCTGAGATAAAGAAGAGCATGCATGCTCCCTGGGGAGTGCGGACTTGATCCTCTGGATGGCTGCGTGCAACACAGGAATTTTAGACTCTGGAGTCAACACATTCCAGTTTGCAGTCTAAGAATATCTCAGGAGAATTACCTGACCTGACTCAGGACACTGCATAAGCTGTTCCAAGGTATATATTGAGCTATTTGTAAAAAGATGACTTTTTTTTTTCTTTTTTGGTACTGGGGATTAAAACTGGGTGTGCTCTATCACTAAGCTACACACCCAGCTCTTTTTATTTTGAGACAGGGTCTAAATTGCTGAGGCTGGCCTCAAACTTGAGATCCTCCTGCCTCAGCCTCCCAAATCCCTAAGATTACAGGCATGCGCCATTGTACCCAGCCTAAAAATATCTCTTGTGCTTTTCATTCTTGTTCCTTTATGTTTTTCCCCTTGTTCTGTGACTGGGGCTTTCTAATAAGTCAGCTAGTGGAGCTTTTAATTTATCCATGCGGAAGTGAGTGCCTTGTTTCTGGGGTCAGCCTCTGCTGTCCCCAGGAACTGTGGGTATTCCATCGTCAGTCCCCCACCTGGTGGTGAAAACCAGAAATTGGAAGTCGTCTGAGCGTCTTCCTCAGTAGCACCCCAGCAGCCACAGTTAGCAGGTCGGACAATCTCCCCTTTTCAGTACTGAGCAAATCTTGTCCCTTCTTGGCCGCCTGCTACTCCTGCAGCTCACACCCACATCGTCTCTCAGTGTCCGTCCGGGGGTACCTCGGTCCCCAGACTTAGCAACTATGGGATCCTAAGGAAACCCGTAAATCATAAATCTCAGTTTTATCATCTATCAAATGGGGCTAAGGCAATACTATGTCTTTTTTCATAGGATTGTTGTGGGTTATGTCAGATAGGGCTATGATTTGGATCTAGGATATCTCCCAAAGGCTCATGTTGAAGGCTTGGTCCCCAATGAAGCAGGGTTCAAAGGTGGGACTCTTGGGAAATGACTGATTCATAAGGTCTGTGACGTCATCAGTGGGTTCAGCTATGGATAGATTAATAATCTGATGATCCTATTGGGAGGCAGTGGAAACTGTGGAGGTGAGGCCTGGTTGGAGAAGTAGGTCACTGGGGCCATGTCATAGTAGGTATGTCTTCTCCCTGGGCCTCACCCTGCTCCTCCCTTCCTACCACCACGAGGTGGGGCACTCTGCCTTGCCATGTGCTCCCCACCATGAGGTTCTGCCTCATCTCCAGCCCAAAGCAATGGAGCTCGGACTGAAACCATGGAAACTGTGAGGCAGTATAAAGTTTTCCCCTTTTAAGTTGTTTTTCTCAGGTATTTTGCTAACAGGGAAGAAAAGCTGACCAGCACAGATGGTGTAAAACACTTCTGCTGCATGGTGCATGAGAGATGCGCAGGGAAGACTTGGTATTAACATTAGAACCCCACCTCAGCCCGTTCTGTTCATTAGGACTGCCTAAAAACCCTGCGCTTGGGGGATGGAAGCAACAGTGATCACTTCTTATCACTTTCTCCGAGTTCTGGGAGTTGGTTGGAGGCCCAGTGTTCCCCTCAGAGTCTCTGGAGCAGTTGCAGTCAGATGGTGGCAGGGATCCAAGCAGAGTCACTTCAAGGCTAGTTGCCTTGTAGCAGATGCTGGTAGCTGCAGGCTGAGCCTTGGTGGAGGCTATCACCCAGAACACCCACACAGGGCCTCTTCTGACGGCCTGGACTTATTCATCAAAGGGCACCGGGTTTCAATATAAAACGTCCCCAAAAGGAGTCAGATGGCAGCTGTAACACCTTTGTTTGACCTGGCCTCAAAAGTCACAAAGCCACTCTTGCTACTTTCTAGTGATTAGTAGTCAATCACTAAGGCCAGACCTTTTTCCAGGGGAGGGAAATAGACCCCATCTCTTAAAGTGAGAAGTCAAACAGTTTGCAAGCATGTTTTAAAACCACCAAAGTGCACTCTCTGGTTATAAATTATTTACATTCTCCCCACATGCAAAGTACACCCCTGTCCTTTCCAGGACCCCATAAACCTCTTGTGCTACAGCATCAGGCTTAGTTTCCTAGTCCAAGATCTTGTCAACCACATCAAGTCCAAGTGCAGATAAATCTCACTGTGTGTGGTTTCTCACTTACATGTCCTTGGATACCATTCCTCTTGGTCTCAAATCCTATGTGCTAAAGAAACTAGAAATTGGCCCTATACACACCCGACATTCCGTGGTCAGACTGGCATACATTACAGACTCTCACATTCATGAAGGAGGAAAATCTGTGGCACGGTCAAGTATGGCCAGTGTGTTGATCAGGAATCAATCCTTCCACTTGGGAAGCACTCTCCAGATCTTGGCTCCACTTTCAGAGCTCAGGTTTTTATATTCTGAATTTGTTTTTCTTTTCTATAAAATATAGCCCAATTTTGCAGCTGAGTTGCCGCAGTCCGGCTGCAGCAAAATAACCGGGGGGTGACGAATAACTTGTGTACGTTGATACAGCAGGAGTAGGAGCCTTTTATTGTAGGACCGGAGCAATATTTATACATTCCACACAGCTTATCTAATTAGCATAAACTAGATACATCAGGCAACCAATAAGGAATCTCTACACTTAATGGCTCGCTTTTGTTACTTCTCAAACCACTCCCTCTGGCATTTTGCCAGGCACCATCCAGACTTGTTTACAGACCCTAACATTTTCCAGGCGCCATCCTGACTTGTTTACAGACTCTAACACTGAGTATCCATTCTCCCTAAAGAAACTGGAAGGCCCATAGTTCTCTTTTCATTTTGCAATGCCTCTGTCCTTTTGACTTGGCAGTGTTTCTGCCAATACAACTCTCTTAAAAACTTTGTGGCTTTCTTATTAATCTTATTATGGCCTACTAAATTAGGCAAAACCATAACAATGAATCTCACAGTGCTTAGCCTTTCTCTATCCTGAGTTCCCTGTAAGTCTGCTAAGGGAAAATTTCCTTAAGATCCTATTGATTGTTTGATGGAACAGGTCTAAGAAGAATATTCTTAAAGTCCTTACAGACAGTTGTATCTGTTTGAAAGGATCTATAAGGTATAGCCTTAGCTTTCTCTGAGATATAACTTGAAGGTTTTATATTCACATCCTTGACTTTGTCATTAGATCATCTTTTTTTTTTTTTCTGACATGGCTCTGATTTGACCTTTGCTCAGAGTTATTTCTTAATTTGGGAATTGGTTGCTATATGTTGAGGATGGGAATAACAAATAGTTTCATTTTCAATCCCAGAAAATTCTGGCTCCTTTATATTTAACAATTCATTGTTGATCTTCTACTCTTCTCTCTTTTTTATTCTAGAAGAGACAAAAATAGTACCTTCAACATTCTGTCTGGAAATGTCCTTAGCCAAATCATCTTTTCATACCTGTTATCCATTTTCCATGTTGCCACATGTAACTGTGTTGATAAACTTTCCATAGCATAACAAGGGTCTCCTTTTTTCCAGCTTCTAGCAGCATTTCTCTTACTTGCATTAGGGACTCCCTGACAATAACCCTTTAGGCTTCTCACTGCCTGCTGTCCCATCCCAATGCCAATGCCACATATTTAGGTTTCATTCAGGCACACTTCCTTACTATATCAAAATATGTTTCCATTTACTATAGCTGTGTAACAAACTGCCTCAAACTTAATGATACACGGAGCAGTAATCTTTTATTATTTCTCCCAGTTCTAGAGGGTGACTAATGTATTAGTTTGCTAATGCTGCTATAACAAAGTACTTCAAATTGGGTGACTTAGAAACCACAGAAATGAGCTAGGAGCAGTGGTGCGGCCCTGTAATCCCAGTGGCTTGGGAGGCTGAGGCAGAAGGATGGTGAGTTCAAAGCCAGCCTCAGCAATGGCAAGGAGCTAAGCAACTCAGTGAGACTCTGTCTCTAAATAAAATACAAAATAGGGCTGGGGATGTGGCTCAGTGGTCAAGTGCCCTGAGTTCAATTCCTGGTACCAAAAAAGAAACCACAGAAATGTATTGTTTCACGGTTCTGGAGACTGAAATCAAGATACTGGCAGACCCACACTCCTCCTGAAACATTCAGGGCACCTCTCCCTTGCCTCCTTCTAGCTGCTGGCGTTATGACAACAATCTTTAGTGTTCCTTGGCTTGCAGATGCACTGGGCTAATGTCCCTTCACAAGGCAGCCCCCATGTGTCTTCGAATTGTCCAAACTTCTCCTTTTTTTTTTTTTTAAAGGACAGCACTCTTCATTGGCTTAAGACTCAGGCAACTACTCCAACCTCCCACAAAGAATCAACACCTGGCTCTACTTTCTTCCAGTAGTATTATATTTGTAAACTATCTTATAAGCAGCAAGTCAACTCCATGTTGTAAAGCACCATAGAGTATTTCATTCCATACAAAGGAAATAAATTAGAAGATTTTACAACAGGATTCCTGGGAAGGCACTTCAGTTAAAAAAAAAAAAAAAGACTCCCTAAAGGACATTTTTTTAACGTAATCGCCTCTGTAAAGACAACAATTTCTACATAAAGTCACTGGGGCTTAGACTTCCACGTGTCTTTTTGGAGGAACACAATCAATTCCACCCTTGACAACTGGGCTCTGCTAGGTGGTTCTCTCTCTGTCCCCAGCAGCTGCTGCCACATGCTGATTTGGGCTGGCGTCATCTCGAAGGATTCTTTTTGTGTAAGTCTGATTTTTGATGGGGGTGTTGGCTGGGGCTCAGCGGGGCTGTCAGCCAGAATACTTATATATGGTCGCTTCATGTGGCAGGGGTTCTTAGAGCAAGGCCACCAGAGGGAATAATTGGAGACTCCACCTCTTGAGGGGACCAGTGCCAATACATTTGCAGACATAGGTTTAAATTGCACTCTCCACCCCAGTCTTTTGACTGTGCTGCCAATAGTGCCAATGTCACAAATCCAATTGTGACATTCTCTTGCTTGAAACTCTTTAATAGTGTCCCATTTCCAGTGAGACAGAGGCCACACCCTTGAACATGACCTTGGAGGCTTCTGCTTTCCTCTCCACCAAGGACCACAGAGACGCCAGGGAGCCTGTCAGTGCGGGGCATCCTTAGGTGCTGGAAGCAATGAATCCTAATTGCCATTTGAGAAAGGCAGGTTTCCAGATCAATACCAATGAAATTGAAGCCGGTATATGCAGTCACCCACAAGAGACAGAGTGGCTACTAGGCCAAAGGACTTGGCTGTTAAAACCAAGTGAAAGAGTCTCCACATCCAAAGTGAGGCTGTGTTTATCAGAAATGGGGCTGGTCAGCCCCAGAAGCCAGCGGGCAGCCCCACTCCAGGAGATGGGGAGCCCTGGCCTAAGGGCCTGGCCTGTTGATTCTGGAATTCCTGCTGCAGAGATTAACTCTTGGAATCCCTAACACACTGGGACTACTTCCTACTCTCAAGATGCATATGACTGCACCGTGATTACCACCGGGCTCCCAGGTAGCTTGTGCTGAGAGAGCACGTACCGGCAACACATCCATGTCTCTCCACACGAAAATGAACTGGGCTCGGGTGTCTTCTCCAGCCTTCTGCATTGGGCTCCTGGCAGTTGTTCAGATCTGCTCTGCGGAGTCTTACTGTTGGTCAGATCTGCTCTCCGGGGTCAGCAGCAGATCTCTGAGCTCATGTGACTAAGGAGCCACAAGGGTGGAGCTAGGATGAGGCCAGAGGGGTACAGACCCCGAGGAGGGCCTCACTTGTCTCCTTTGTGTTGGTGATGCTGCTCTTGGGCACCCCAATCTCAGCCGTGGTGCACACAGCAAAGCTAATGCATATTTGGGGGTCAACTTCATCCAACTGAGACTAACTTCCTAGTGATGGAGGTGAGTCTAAAATCTCTTGGGTCGCCTCTAGTCTGAGTGGTCCAGCTGGGACTAAAGAGCAAGCTCTCATGCAGCCTGTTGGGTGCCTTGCTCTTGGCCCAAGAGGATAGGCGGGATTGGGAGAGCCCAGGGAAGATTAGGTTTACAGGGTCACCAATGGAGGGGGCTCAGGCATTTACTGATTGTGGAGTACCAGTGTCGCGAGTTCCCAAGCACCCAGAGGGATCTGCAGCAATCCCAGCAGACAGAGGCTGGCTAATGGGGACTGGTACTAAGATGTGCATCTAACTTCCTGCCCCTCAACCTCTTGTAAAGGAGAAAGCCCTCCCTCTCAGCTGCTCTCCCATTGGTCAGGCATCTGGTCCTGAGCTACTAAGGCACTTGCTGATTGGAGGAGGTAAACTGATTTCTGATTATACAGGAAGAGCCCTGGCCCTGAGGGTGGCAGAGGGCAGGGACCAGGCATCATCCTATCAGAGGGGGGTCAGGCAGACCTATGTCTCTGTCTTAGACTTGTCATTGTGAGTGGGGTGATGGGAAAGGGGATCCACTTCACAACGATGGGAATAGTTTGGTGTTTGCGCAGCACTGATCTTACTATATGCTACTTAACTTCTCACTTTAAAATAGTAGTCGCTCTTGCTAGGGTTGAGTGATGCAGGGAACATAGGAGAGGAGCGATGGAAGTAGAGGACACAGGGAGGTCTCAGCTATCTTGTGCATCTGTCCTGGCCCATATTTTAGAACTCCTTTCAAATCAACGGGTTAATGTAGTGAAACGAGACCACATCAGGTCGGTCCCAATCTGGTACTTGGGATTAATGTATCATGAAAGCAATGAAGTGTGCAGATGAGGCCAATTAGGAAGTCAGCGGTGTTAGGAACGCCAGTCAGCAGGGTTTGCACCCCGTGGGGCTTTCCGGTTTGTCCTGCTATTGTCCCTCCTGCTTCCCCTTTAGTCCCTGCTCTACTCCAGCCCAGAGGGAATGCAAGCCATGGGGGAGTCTTAGGAGGAAGCCAAATGTGGCTTTGAATTCTAGATCTGCCACTGACCATTGGTGAGAAACAGGTTGAGTTGTTTAACATCTGTGAGCCTCAGTTTGCCCACTGCAAAATGGGGACTATAAACCCACCCAGAAGTGGAATGTTAAGTGGGGGTAGTGGTTACAGAGCATCAAGCAGGTTGTAGAGCCACTGATGCTAGTCACACCAGTGAGTTTAGCAAGTCTTTTTTCTTCTTTTCAAACGAAGGGCTGATGATTTTTATAAACTTAATAGGAATGAAGGAGGAGGTAACTGCATTGGAACTTTTTGAAAAGATTTCTAGTGGGTTCTCTGGGCAAGAATTCATAATAACGATGACAGATGACTTAGGGAGCATTTGCTGTGTGTGCAAACCTGGTCTAAATACTTACTCAGGGTCCCCACCAGCTCTGTGAGGCAAATCCACACAGATTTAAAAATGAGCAGAAATACCAAGGTCACTTAGAGCACATGTTCACCTTTTTATCTCTCTTGGAATGTTCCTTTGTTTGTTAAAGAGTGGTTTTATGCCTCTCCCGATTTCTTAATAACGTACTGAAGTGAAATTCCCATAACACGGAATTAGATATCTTAAAGCAGACAGTTCAGCAGCATTTATATATTCACACTTCCACCCAACCACCACCTCTAGTCCCCAGACATACCCATTATTCCAAGTGGATCCCTACCTAGTAGGCAGTTTCTCTCTATCACACTCTCCCCTCCCCAGACCCTGGTGACCACCCATCTGTGTTCTGTTTCTATGGGTTTATCTACTCAGGGTATTGCATACAAACAAAATCATATGATATGTGACTTTTCTCCTTTTTTTAGATTCATCCAAGTCCTAAGCTGCATCAGAGCTCTACTGTGCATGTAAAGCATGACTTCTCCATTCATGGGTTGATGACGATAGGACTCTTTCCCCTCTTGGCTATGAATGCTGCTGTGAACAACTGTGCACATGTACTTTTTTTACCTGTTCTCAATTTTTTTCTTTTTCTTGGTACTGGGTATTGAATCTGGGGGTGCTTTACCCCTGAGCTACATTCCCTGTCCTTTTTATTTTGATACATCTTGCTAAGTTGCTGAGGCTGGCCTTGAATTTGCAATCCTCCTGTCTCAGCCTCCTGAGTTTCTGGGATCACAGGTATGTCTCACCCCGCCTGGTCCCCATGTGATTTTGATCTCTCTGGAACAGGTATAAAGACACATGAAGAAAAGCCAGTCATTCTAAGCCTTGGACTAGGAATGAGGGGAGATGTTAGGATGGGTGACTCAGCATGCCAAAGGGAGGGAAGAAAACTTCTACAACTATATCTCTTCCTGTTAAGTGGGAGGACTGCTCTCTGTTTATGATTTTATCAAAGGTAAGTTGAGTGGCCCTTTGAAATAATTTATTTGTAAAGCCCAGTGGGAAGAGCAAATGGTACAAACCATGTGGCAACATCTAGAGCCCGTCGGAGCTTAGTGCAGGTTACGTATCTATGCACAAAACTCATCTTTGTATAGGGAAGCAAAATGATTTCCCATCATTTGAATAATTTACCTCCTCTGTTGATTTTTCTGATATCCTGAATGTGAAAACCTTGTCCAGGTTGGTAATTTTAATGTAGAATTTTCTGGTTTTCGAGACATGTTCACAGTCTGTTGTAATAAAAAAGACTTGACCTGAAATAAGACTCCACTCTAATTCAAGGTGGTCAGTGACCTTGAAATAGTGAATAATGCACTTGAGAGGAACTCCACGTTTATAATACGTCAACCACACCAGACTTGCTGCTGGATGAAGAGAAGAGGATTACTGTTTTCTAAGCATTTACCACTGGATGCAAAACCTTTGTTTTCTCATTTAATCCTTGCAAATGCCTGTGAAGTAGGTTTTTTTTTTCTTTCTTTCTTTAAGATATTCTTATTTCTATGTTACAGATATGGAAACTGAGATACATCGAAGTTAAGGCTCTTGCTCTAGACAGAGTTCTAAGTGTAAGAGCCAGGACTACATGATTTTCAAGTCTACATATCATCTTTTAGAGTCAAAATATCAGCAGAAACACAGGTTAGTTCAATTGTAACAAACAAAAATGAAAACAGGCCCCCAAATGACCCAACTAATTCACATGGAACGTTCTCTTGCCTACATATATTTAAACTAATTAAACTGAACAGTGTATGAGTCTCTGGTGGACTTGAACAGAACTAATATCATTTCACAGCTTTATGTATTTATTTATTTGTTATTTAGTTAACTAGTTAGGTAGGTTAAATTGTATGAGATGATTTTTTTTTTTAAGTACTAGGGATTATACCCAGGGGTGCTTAACCACTGGGCCACCTTCCCAGCCCTTTTTATTTTGAGACAGGGTCTTGCTAAATTTGTTAGGGCCTCGTCAAGTTGCGGAGGCTAGCTTTGAACTTCTGATCCTCCTGCCTCAGTATCCTGAGCTGCTGGGATTCTAAGCGTGTCCCATTGTGCCCAGCCCAAGATGATATTTTGATACTCATATACATAGTGAAATTATTATAGAAAAGCAAATAACATAGCCCGCCCCCCCCCACCCCATGATTGCCTGCTTTGGTATGTGGTAAGAGCACCTAAAATCTACACTCTGAGCCAGTTTTCATATACAACATTGCCAGCTCCTTGAGTCGCTTACTCAAATTGCTGATTGTAGAGGGAGTTTCATTTTCTCCTTCCCCCCGGAGGTTTCCAGAGCAGGTTCCAGGGTGAAGTGACAGTTCTAGGGTGCAGAGGGCTCCCAGGATTGCCGTTCCCTTGAGGCAGCTTCCGGAGTTAGAGCAAGAGAAGAGAGTGTTTCTGTTCCCTGAGAATCCAAGGCCAGCCACCTGCGGTGTCCTAGACTATCACTTCACCCCTGGAGGCCAGAGAGACTGAGAATCTGGCTGGAAATCCAAGCATCTTAAGGGAGAGGTCTGGCCAGGTCCAGCCTGAGGCCCCCTGCAAGCCAGCCACCATATTCCATTCCCAGGCACCTACCACCCAAGCCTGAGAATTTATCCCAAAGGAATTAATATGGACATAGTAAAGATTTGATTACAAGAGTTTACCCCCTTGAGATTGATTATAAGAACCAAAGGTCAGAGAGAGCATAAAGATCTGTAGTGATGCAAATAAATAAGCAAAATGGGGGAAAATCCATATAATTAAATAAAATTCATCCATTAAAAATATAAAGGAAAGGTAATTTTTTCAGCATAGAAAGTCATTCTGTTTAAGTGCAAAGAAAGAACAAAGTCCAAAATATTACAAAGCAGTATCATTTGTCTGTTAAACCCATCCCCAGTCCTCTCCCAGTACCCATCTCCAAAGGCTGAAAGTACAAACCCTGTTAACCACGGAAAACCCCTGCTATAGGTGATTATGGAGATTTTTGTTCTTTCCTGTTCTCTCCAGATTCTCGGTAAACTACATGTTAATTTTGTAAATGGTGTGAAATTTTTTTAAAAAAACAAAATTTAAAATAGAGCTAGAGTTTCATGTTTGAAGAACATAAAATGAGAAGGCTTCAGTTGAATTTGCTTCCAGGGATGAGATTTTAAATGTATGTTGAGGCCATAGCCCTGATCCACCTGCACAGCTGAGTGCAGATTAGGCCATGGTGCTGAGTTTCTGGGGAGCCCCCCTCCCGGTTCCTCAGGAACACCACCACTCGTGGCATCAGGCCCCTATGATTGGCATGTTGGGGAAGATTCTAATGCTGTGCACGGGACTCCTGTGTTTGGAGTCCTGCATGTTAGCTACGGCTAGGCTCCTTGACTGTCCTCAAGGCCCCTCCGTAGCCAGGAGGGAGTTCTACCTGCACTCCACAGTTACCTCTTCAGACAGAGGAGCTCTGACAGTGTCTAAAAGGCATTTATCAAGATGAGACACTTTTTTATGTTTCATTTGTATTCATACTTGGCATTACAGGGCTGGCCTTGGTTTGGGGGCATTAAACCACCTATTCCTGGAAATGCAGGGAGGAGACTCTGCTAGCTCTTGAGGACATGGGGACCCCAACCAGTCAGCTTGGGTTTGGAGGCAGGCAGGGAGCTTGCTTACATCACACTCTGCATCCGGCCTGCAGATAAACTCGGGCAGCTGCTCATCTCTCTACGACTCTGTTTCTGCATTTAAAAGCAGAAAAAATAATCCTCACTGCACAGGGTTGCTGTGAGCTTTCAGTAGGATGTAAAAACATGTGGGCCTCTTTGTGTCACAGATTCCATGGTCTTTCAGTGTCTACCCACCTCCTGACTTCTCTCCAGAGGACCCCTTGTGAGTGTGTGTATGGTGTTTTAGGATCTTTTAAAAACCATTCTGCAAAGGCAGAGCAGTGAGCTTCCATCCCAGCTCTGCCACTACCAACTGGATGACCCTGGGCAAGATGAATAACTTCTCAGTGCCTCAGTTTCTTCATCTCCAAAATGGGAGTGGTAATAGGACAACTTAGTAGGACTGTTTTGAGTTAGAACAGGTACAGTTCTCAGTGCCAGGCTCTGTAAGTGGTAGCTACTTGTACCAGTCTCCCCCTCCATGAAAATGGAACTTGATATCTAAAGAGTCCCAAAATTAATCTATAAATTCATTGATTTTAAAATTATTTTGGAAGAAGAAAGGCAAGCAGAGTAATTAGGACAAATTTGGAGAACAAAGAGGAGCGATTTGCCTTGCCAGACAAATATCAAGATGACATCAGACCAGGGAAGACCTAGAAAAGCAGATAGCTCAAACCACAAAATAAAATATAAATATGACCATTTGCATGAGAAAAATGTCAGTATAGATGAAAGACCGGTGAACCATCTGGGAAAAAATGAACACTTCACACCATGGACAGAGCTCTAATTTCATTAATAAATAACTTAATGAAGTGCCAATAATTTGATGGGAACAGGCAGACCACGGAGAAGTATGAAAGAGGACTCTTAAAAATCTAAGTTAAATTTTTGTGGCTTAAGTTCACTAATAGTAACAAAAATGTAAAGTAAAGCCACGTTGAGATCCCATTTTTCATCTATGAGATTATAAAAGTCCAGATGTCTGACTGATGTCAGTGTCCATGGAAAAGGAAATAGACCTGTGGTCAAAAATCAAAGTTACTCAGTTTGTAACAGCAAAAGGTAGGAAACTGCTAATTATTCACCAGCAAGGAACTGGTTAAATATGAATTACAGTACCTTTATATTATGGAGTTTATGGAGCTGTTAAAAAATTTGAAAACTCTGATGTCTGAGTGGAATAACCTCCAGGATACACAGTAAAGGAGAAAACCCCTCAAGATATGTATAGTGTCTACAGTATGCTAATATTTGGGTTAAAAAAGTAAAAATGTTTATTTATATTTTCCTTCTGTGTGCATAAGATAATTCTGGAAGGGTACCAAGGTATGTACAGTGTTTACAGTATGATAACATTTGGGTTTAAAAAAAATTTATATTTTATGTCTATAAGCAAGATATGATAATGTAATTGTGCATAAGATAATTCTGGAAGGATATTAGGGGCAACTGGGTGACTTAGAGGAGTCAGGAGAGACTTTGATGTGTGCTTTTGGTACCTCCTGAATTTTGAGCTATATGCATGTATTATCTTTTGAAAGAAGGAGTAATATATTTAAACTTAGCAAATTACATTGAAATTAAAAATTTCAATACCATAAGAGAAATTATTAGAAAGGTAAACAAGTAAATAACATAATGGGAGAATATATTTCCAACACACATAACTTGAGAAAATATCAGCGCCCAGAGTTCCCAGTCAAAAAGCAAACCAATCCCATAGGAAAATGGGCAGAAAGTACCATGAAAGCAGCCACAGGACACTCTGCTGCTTCTAACAACCAGGAAGCCATGGGCTGAAATGAGCTGCCATCAGATTGTAAAGTAGATAAAATTCTGACAATACCGGCTGGCTGCTGAGGAGATGAGGAGATGGGAGAACAGCCAGACCTCCACGTGGTGGAAAACAAGCATGCTCTCTGACAGCCCCTGCACTTTTTAGTGTATTCTAGGAAACTTCTAGAACATACGCATAAAGAGGACACATACAGAAAATACTCACCGACACATAACCAAATCCAACAGAGAATGGATAAATAATGTTATTTAATCACACTGAATTAGAAATACTGAACAGAAATAAAGGTGGCCTCTAGGTAGAGAGGGAGGAAATATGGGATATTTTTGGTTTGTAATTCTTAAAAAATTGATCATTAAAAAAATAAAAAGAAAAAAAGCCCCTTTTTATTTCAAAACTGGTTGATGGGCACCCTAGTATCTTCCACACTTTTTAATGTTTGAAATAGTTTATGAAAATTAAATGATCACAGTAGGAACTTAACATAGAAAGCTCAAGAGCAAAGATTATTTTTCCAGGATTTCCTTCCCAACTTCACCATCTTGTAAGTACTGGGACGCAGGGAAGGTTACAAATCTCTTTAAGATGGATTTTCCTCAGATGCAAAAGGATAATAATTATACAGTAGAATCTAGAAGATGAAGTCAGATGAAGAACAAAGTTGATGGATGAATGACCCTGTGCACAGTGAGGGAAAAGTAAGCATCGCCAGCATTAGCCTCATCAGTCTGAGAGGGAAGCCTTTCCTGAGTTAGCTTCCAGATCTTGACTGTTCAGGTGAGATTTTGGTCTCAGGTTTGCATGAAGAGTCAGAATAAGGTTATAAGTTTAGAATTCTTCCTTTCTTCCCTCCTACCTTCCTTCCTACCTTGTCTGCTTTTAATAAGCCGAGTTCTGGCAAGGAGCTGCTAATTAAGTCTTCCAGGATGCAGTGCTGATTAATCTAGCCATACCTGCTGATAGAAGATGCTCCGACATAATGGACATAATGAAGAGCTGTCAAATTCTCCCAGCACTGTGGGGCCACAGTAATGTGCTCAGCTCTTCGGGGCTTGTTTCTGTGGAATCTGCCAGGATATTCCCAGTGGTACATACCACAGGTTTCTTGGTAGGAAGGTAGGAGGAAATGCACCTGACCAGTCCTTCTACAAATTATGGACTGGGGGTACAGCTCGGTGGTAGGACACACACATTTTCCATGCATGAGGTTCTTGTTTTGATTGATCTTCAGGATTGCAAGAAAGAAAAAAACAATACCATTGCCATTACAATTACTCACTGTGTACCTTCTCTCAGCCAGCATGATCAGTGCTAGGGTGACCCAGAAGTGCCCTTGATGAAATAACTCAAAAATTCTACTGGGGACACAAAGCAAACACCAAAGAACTAAGACCTGAATAATGTGGCAAAAGTATGTAACTAATTGCTTTGTTGGGCAGTAAAGACAACAAGCCAGAGGAATTCCTAAGGCCCCCCCCCCCCCCCGCAATGGAAGCAGCTTTGGTATCAGACAATGGAAGCCTTAAACCAGCCCCTCTCCTCTCCTCGGGAGGTGTGGCCCATGACTTGACTTGGCTGCATTCTTGTGCTTTGGCCAAGGGACCTTTAGTGGAAGTGACAGGAACAAAGCCTTCAAATGTGTGGCTGAGTTGTGCCTTTGATCCTTCTGGCCATGAGATTGTTGAGAAAGAAAAACTTTTCCTCCATCTTTTTAGATTCATTCCTGGAGGTCTGTAAATTTAAAGGTAACAAAAGAGATGTACAGAAGAAAAGGCATATAATTTTTATCAGTATGTTACATGCATGGAAGTTTATAGAAAAAAAAGTGAAATTTAAGTGGTCAGCCTTGGGGCCTTACGTACCACCTTAACAAAGGAAAGGGGGCTTGGGCTTGCAGGAGGGCTGAATCATGGGGAAGTGACTGGGAAATAAACAGGGTAAGGTTGTTTCTGCAGAGTGACCAGGAGCTGGCTTTCCACCTCTGGTCCTAGAGTCTCTCCTCTTTCTGGTATGGGAGAGGTAGACCCTTTCTCAAGGGAAATTTATACCCTGATTTTAGGCAGAAAATGGAAGGAAGAATCCTCTTTTGTACCCACGACTCTCAGAAATTCTTACACCCAAGTGGCACATTTTTACCTGACATATTTAGGATGAACGTGCCCTAGTTGCCTGCTGATCTCAGAATAAAGGACACACAGAGCATGGCTGGACACAGCCCAGCCTGGACCGGAGCCTTGCTGAGTGTAGCCAGATCCACTGAACCACAGCCAACCTGCAGGTGTCTGGTGAGAAAGACATGTTCTAGCTATGTGCCTCTGAGATTTGGTGGGGCTTGGCACTTGCATTGTTGTGCTGAAACTTTATTCATCTATAAAATGGGGATGTGTCTCTCTTTTAACTTATGGGAATTAAATGAAATGTAAACCTAATATCGCTCAACACTCTGAGAATATAACTGTGGGCACATTAATATTGTCACATGATTTGTAGCAGTCCTTAGGTAGGATAGAAAAAATGAAAAATAGGTAGAAAGGAGACATAAAGAAAGGACAAGAAAATAAAACTTAGTCAGAAGTCCCACCTGCTTTTCCAGGTCTGTCACTTCCTAAGCCAGTCTCTCTCCTAGGCCTGTTAACTCCCAAATTCCTGGGAAATCTGTAAATCTACTTGTGCACTGTCAATTATCCTCACCTACCAATAAATTGATGAAGTCAAGAGAGATATGATATTTTGAGATAATTCAGGGGATCCAGTACTATCTACTGATCAGATAATGAAGACAAGGTCAGCCTGAGGATCTGGAGATTGACCAGCTTACCAGAAACCATCTTGAGATCACCAGACTAGTGTAGTTCCTACTCACCTTCCCATACCCACCCCTCACCGAGTTTCCCTTAAAGGAAGAACTGGGAACCCGAAATCTGTCTCTCTCACTCTCCAGATGGCCCCACCCTCCCTTGAATGAGAACCTACCTTCCTAAGTAACCGAATGTCTACACTTCTGACTGTTTTGTGCCGAGATCCTTATGCCAAGAACCCCCCTCTCTGGGAACTCCTCGGACCCTTCTTTGGAGGAACCTCTTCTCCCATGACAATTCCCCTAGGCATGAGAAACTTGCCTTCCCAGAAGAGAGTCCCAATGTTGCTCAGCCTTATGGGGTGCTCCCCAGTGCCGTCGCCAGCTGCTGGGCCTCACACGTCCTGGAGTGTCACTCAAAATTTGGGTCAGCACCTTTTGATGGACTTGGGCTGGTCATCTGGGGGAACTACCATGGAGAGTCATCAACCGACAGCGGATGACTTGAGCTTCAGGATGCAGGAGAGCCCCATTCACTTGGTAACTTAATACCTACCATGTACCTATTATGGCCAAGCAGGGCACAGGGTCCACCGAGCCAGGTTCTGGACTTAGGAGAAATTCCTCTACTAAGGAGAAAGAGGACTACAGATATTAGGTTCCTCATTCGCACTCAGTAGTGAACTCCACAGCTCGTCAGGCCCCTGGAGTCAGAATCAAGGGAACACCTCCTTCAGTCTTGAAGAGTTTCCAGAATGGCAGGCTTGAGGAAAGATCCTGGGAGAGTGACAAGAGCTCACCAGACCGGTTCTCTGGAAGCCCTCGGGGCTGGAGCTGGCCTGGGCCCAGGGCCCTGGGATCCTCTCCTCTGCACCTCTGCGGGTCCTTCCCAGAAGTGGTCCTCAGCTCTGTCAGGCCTGTCTGGGAATGCTGGGTCCCAGCCATGAACAGGGGCGCAGATATTTTCCCAGAGGGTTTTCTAGTCTCCAGGTAAATCCATTTACAAATAGCTTCTGGGGTACCCTGGGTGCTCCCAGGGCACAGATGGGGTCTTGCTAGGACTTTCACTTACAGAAATTAGTGTAGACAGCCCTCAGAGGGTGGGCCACAGCAGCCCTCTCTTCCACGCCCCGAGGGAGAGAAAACTTGAGGTGCGTATTGGAACATTTGGATTGAAAAGGGGAAGGGCCAGAAGTCTCTGTGCCCGTCTTGAGGGGGCAAAACCCAACTGTTGTACTTCAGGACCTGGGGTGGTGAGCAAGACCAGGAAGTGAGCCTGGGTGCCGCCTCGGAGCTGCATGATCCCGTCCCTGGATCCCTGCGTGGGGTGATTTCCACAAATGTTAATTAATGTTTTCATTTAAACCAGTTATTGATGTTTTGGTTGCTGCATTTCTACTTGGGGGTAAAGCAGGACCCTCATGTATAACTGATCATGTTGGGAGACACTCCTGTCTTCCAGGCTTGTCCCCAATGAGCTCGCCCGTGGTCCTGCCCAGACGGCTCTGTTCCTCGTCAGAGCTTTGAGCCTCCAAGTCCACGGGCTGCTCGTGCCAGCCTCACCAGCAAGTCACACTGGCCGCAGGTGCAGACCGGAGCCTGGGGTGCATCCCACAGTAGGCAGTTGGGGTCAGAGAGAGAGAAAGGGACAATTCAAAACAGCCCCAATGGGCAGGGCCTCGCTGGCCCACACCCACCTTATCCTGTGGCATCCCGCAGGATGGTCTTCCTGCTTGACTGAGCAGCTCAGCCATGGAGGGGGTGCAAAGTGTGGACAGGCCAGTCGCTGAAGATGAAGATGAAGAGAAACTGGAGGATGGAGCTCCCCTGACGGCCAGCTGGCTCTGGTCTGTCCCTGGTTCACTCATGTCGCTGCCATACGAAGAGGGGAATGAACTTTGTGTTCCCAGCGTCTCAGACTCACCCCCCAGGAATGACCTCGGCCTCTCTAGGTGACTCGCTGAGGCTGTTTGAGATACCAGAGGGCCACTTCCAGCCTCTTCACACCCAGAGGACGATCCAGCACTCGGATGGCCACACCCTCGAGCTTTTTCTTTGCAGTGTTTCCAGAAGGCAGGGCCAGGCCTGTGGGGAGGCTGCCTTTTGTGAGCTCACGCACGGCTGGTTTTGGTGTGTTCTAATCACTGGGCCACAACCGGCTCCCCTGCTGATAAGAGCCCTCTACCCCACTGGTCCCTAAAATACCATGTACCCCTCTCACCTCCATGTCTTGCTCAGGCAGCCCTCCCCATCTGACATGTCCCTGGCCCAAATCCTGCCACCTGCAAGATAGCCCTTACCCGACACTGTCCTGCACTCAGGGCCGCCTCTCATGGCCACTCACCTGCTGCCGTGGAACACGTGCCCTGCTGTCTGATGGTGTGCTACCTTGAGGGTGGGCCTGCAGATTGATTAGCACAGCACTCAGCCGTGCATCTGGAATGCATTTTCCTTTTTTCAAGGTACTGGGGATTGAACCCAGGGGTGACCTACCACTGAAGTACACCCCCAGCCCTTTTTAAAAAAATTGGTCTAATTAGTCATACAAAACAGTAGAATGCATTTTGACACTTCATACATAGTGGAGTACAACTTCTCAGCCTTCTGGTTGTACATGATGTAGAATCACACCACTCCATACAGTCATATATGCACACAGGGTACTAATGCTTGATTCATACTACTATCTTTCCTACCCCTGACCCCCTCCCCTCCTTTTACTCCCCTCTGCGTAATCCAAACTGACTCTATTCTTCCCTAGCCCCACTCCCCACTGTGAATTAGTATCCTCATATAGAGAAAACATTCAGAATTTGGATTTGGTTTTGGCTTATTTCACTTAGCAATGATATTCTCCAGTTCCATCCATTTACCAGCAAATGCCAAGATTTCATTCTTCTTTAAGGCTGAGTAATATTCCATTGAGTATCTATACTACATTTTCTTTATCCATTCACCTGTTTAAGGGCACCTAGGTTGGTTCCATAGTTTAGCTATTGTGAACTGATGTGGCTGTCACTGTAGTAAGTGATTTTAAGTCCTTTGGGTATAAACTAAGTAGCGGAATAACTGAGTCAAATGGGTCCATTCCAACTTTTCTGAGGAATCTCCATCCTGCTTTCCAGAGTGACTGCACCAACTTTCAGTGCCATCAGCAGTGTATGAGTGTGCCTTTTCCCCACATCCTCACTGGCATTATTGCTTGTACTCTTGATTATTGCCATTCTGACAGCGACCAACATACACATAGGGAGCATATCACCTGGAGAGGAAGGGGCCTTGGAGTGGTGCATCCATACACCCAGGAAGCCAAGGACTGCTGACCACGCCCAGAGTCAGGGGAGTGCAGGAGACAGAGGCCCCCCACAGCCTGCAGGAGGAACCCACCCTGCGACGTGTTGATTTCAGACATAGAGACTCCAGAACGTTGGAAAAATAAATGTGTATTGCTTCAAGCTTCCAGTTTGGGATGCTTTCATGGCTGTCCCAAGAAAGGAGTCTATCCTTCACCACCATGGATACTGCCTTTCTCCTCACCCCTCGCCCCTTCCCTCTCCGCGGTGCTCTTTCCAGGATTCCACACAGGTCCCTGCCTTAAGGTCCCTACGCCCACCGCACCCTTTTACTGGAATGACCTTCCGCCGCCTGTTCACATGAGCCGTCCTTACCGTGACACTCCTGTGATGGGAAGTATTGAAGAACATGTTGACTCCTGGGATACTCTGTCTTTTGGGAAATGAGCAAATGCCATCCAATATAAAAGCAACACCTGAAATCTCAATAAATACTCCAACACATCACCCAGGAGTGTCTGTCCCCCATAGCTATCTGGACTGGTCCCAGTCACCCTCACTCCTTCAGGTGATCTGTTGCTCTGCTAACGCCAGAAGTTGTCCGAAACTGAAAACTGCAATATGTCCATCAGAAACATCCTTGGCCTCAGAATTTGTAAAGAGAAGCCAAAAACGAACATCCAGAAAATACAAAGCTCTTAAGAAACCCACAGACTTATTGAGGGCTGTGGCAGGAGTGAGAGCAGGAAGAAGACAATGGAGCAAGTCAAGAAGAACACGATGACAGGGAAATGAGATCAAAACCTCCGTACCATAGGGTGACTACTCCATACCACAGGGTGACTACTACCCCAACAAAACACAAAAACAAACAAAATACCCAGGAAATAACATGCTGGTGAGGAGGTGGAGAAATGAGAACCCTTAGGCAGTTGGTAGGGATATAAAATGGTCCGACTGCTCTGGAAAACTGTGGTGATTCCTCAAAACATCAAACACAGAATCCCTGTATGACCCAGGCATTCCACTCTTGGGTATATACCAAAAATAACTGGAAGCAGGGTCTGATGTTTGTACACCACATTTAAAGTAGCATTATCCTTAACAGTGAAAAGTAATCCAAGTGTTCATGGACGCATGAACAGATACCAAAATGTGGTCTATATTGTGCATAAATAGAATAATATACAACCATTTCTAAGGCAAGCAACCTGACATCCTGGATAAACCTTGAAGACATTAAGTGAAATAAGCTAATCAAAAAAGACGAATTCTGGATGATTCCACTTACATGAGGCCCCTAGAGTAGCTTAATCCATAGGGGCAGAAGACTCAGGTTTCATTGGTATAATGTTTTAGATTTGCAAGATGAAGAGAGTTCTGGAGATTGGTTGTACCATAATGGGAGTGTACTTCACCATGGAATTGTACACTTAAAAGTGCTTGCGATGGTAAATTTCATGTTATGCATATTTTGCCACAGTTATGTTTTTAATTTAAAAAGAAACAGAAGAAACACAAGGTCTAATATAAATCTGGGAATCCCTTGGCCACCACAGAGCTGGTGTGGTCAGTGACCATAGCAGCAGTGTCACACGGGACCACTTGGGCCTGTCCCTTATGCACACTCTAGAGGAGGTGGGTCCAGAAGAAGGGAGGTTTAAATGAGGTGACCCCCTCCAAGCTGATGCCCCTTCATAGCTCAAGAGCTGCTCTAGGCTAGAGATGCCCTGTTTTCAATTGAGGGATAAACCATGGCCTTTGTCAGTTTTTTTTTTTTCCTTTAGCACTGCATTGAATAGGTCCTACACACATATTGTCCCAAATTCAAAAGGTACAAGACCCGTATGCAGGGTAAGTTTCTGTCTTTCTCCAGCCTAGCCGCCAGTTTCTCTCCTCTCTGGTTTCTTTCCTATTCTAGAGGAAGGTGATTCACACACATGTCCCTTTTATATGCTCCAAATGGTCTATGGCCATTGTCCTGGCTCTTGCTTTACTTCTAAAGATATGATCCTGGAGATCAGTATACACCAGTGGGGAGACGGCCTCACCCCCTCACCTCTCCTCACCCTCTCACCCCTCCTCCTGCTCCGTCTCTCTCCTCCACCTCCTCTTCCTCTGCCTCTCTTCCCCTTGTAGAGAAATTTACTTATTAACTCAAGGAAGGGGCACATACAGAGGCTTGGCCCGAGACTTTCTGAATGGCCAGCTTTTTACACGGCTACCACATCCCCTCTGCTAGGGTGTGAATGTGCCTCAAAGTTCATGTACAGGACACTTAATCCCCTAATCTCTGTCCTGATGATATTTGGAAATGAGACTTTTAGGAGGTGGCTATGACTAGGTGATCAGGAATTGATGAGGTCATGAGAGAGGGGCCCCAGATGGCTTAGTGGCTTTGTAAGAAGAGGCAGAGATCTGAGCTGGCAGGCCCCTGTCCCTCATCATCTGATGCCATTTGCACCAAGAGGTCCTCACCAGGTGCCAGCCACTGCCTCTTGGTCTCTCCACTCCCAAAACTGTGAGCTAAAGAAATTTGTGTTCTTTATAGATCATCAGGTCTGTGGCATCAAGGCACAGCAGCAGACAGCAGGGTAAGACAGACTTGCATTGTTTATTTAAAACATTTAAACAAACATTAGGCCCTGAGTACAATGGGCACCATCAACCCACAGCTCAGGCAGATTTGTTTTCCTACTTAAAAACTTCTGGATTCTGTTCTTGACTGATACTTTTTATATCCTCTAGAAAATCAATTTTATTATACAATTTGTGAGAAACAAACTTGTTAAGAACAGTTTCTGCTCTCACAAAAGTCACGGTGAGGAAGGCCAAGGGAGAGCGGGTGTGGGGGGTGAATGTCCAGGGAAGAGCCCCTGCAGTCCCCAGGGCCTTCCCAGACGCGTCTTCTCCAGCACCTGCCACCCACCGCTCACGGAGCTCAAGAAGGGGCCTCAGGACAGGAAAGAGATTCTGCCTGGCCACATCAACCAGCTAAAACGGGATCAAGTCCAGAGTGGCTCAAGGAGAATCTGTCTAAACTGGGCAAGACAAGGGAGTCCCATCTACACTGGCTCAAGGCCAGTGTCCACAAGGAAGCCCACCAGTCTTCACCTCCAGGGAGCAGCCGAGGGGGCCCAGTGGTCCAGGCCTGGGCGGGACGGCTGCTGGGCTCCTGCTTCTGCCCTGAGGCCTCTTAGTTTTGGCTTTTTCTTTTCAAATTTTCTCTTCTGTTTTAAAACCTGTCTTCTTACAACAAAGCAAAACAAAAGAGCCTTTGGGACATCAGTTTTATTATACAGTGGGGGAGGAACAGACATATGAAGAACCCTCGCTGCTGTCCCAGAAGCCCGGGAGGAAGACTGGGCAGAGCAGGGCAGGGGGAAGTGTCCCAGGGAAGAGTCTCTGGTGTCTGTGGTAGGAGAGGGCAGAGGAGAGTGGTGGTGAAGGCCGACTGGCTCTTGGCTGGAGTCCGAGGGGAGGCCCAGGCCAGTGGGCGTCCCTCACTGCTGCAGCGACGGGTGCCGACTCTGTGAGGTCAGTTTGCCAGAGATCAGGGTCTTCTGGTTGTCCCTTGGTCTGTGTGCCTCCTCAGGGCGCGTCCACTGGGGCCACTCTGTTTTGGAACCTAGGGCGCCTGTGGCCTCCCTGTCCGCGGAACCAGGGCACACAGCAGCACAGTTGCTGGAGGCAGGTGGCGATCCTCCTGGTGACCCCCTCCAGCCCCTGCTGCTGTCAGAGGATTGGCCTGAGGAGGGCGCCTGGGAGAAGGAGCTGGGGCCTTCTGCAAGGTACCTGCAGAGGACCCTCCATGGGCTGGGCCTGGGGTCCTGGGGCCTGTGGGGCACAGGGTGACACCGGGAGGTTGGGCTGGGAGGGGCTGTGCCCAAGTGGAAGAAGTGCAGAGGGATGGCGGGCACGCTGGCACTGGCAGGCTGGCTGGCGCACCTCCTGAGGCGCAGGCTGGGACCTGAGCGAGGCCCCACTAGCCTTCTGCGCACAGGCCTCGCCTGGAGCGACCACCCCGCCGCCACTGGGTTCTCTGGTGCCGGAGGATAAAGTAGGTGGCCACGGCCTGGTCGTATTTCCACTGGTCCAGGGACACCAAGGCATGGTAGGGGTCGTAACCCATGTCGAACATGATGGTCATGGTGGGGTCAGGGTGTCTGGGGAGCGGGTTGCTGCAAGGACTGGGCGAGGGCTCTCTGCCCTGGCTCAGTAACAGGTGCCCCATTACCTGCTCCAGGGTGGCCCCCTGCCAGCGGTCCAGCCTCAGCATCTGCCGGAGGAGGCTGCAGGCGTCCTGGGAAAGGTATCTGGGAAGGTAGTAGCTGGCCTGCATGAGGACGTCCTGCAGGCGCTTGGCAACCCTCGCCTTAAATGGGCGTCTCCCTGTAAGCATGAGAAACAGGGTGACCCCCAGGCTCCAGGCGTCCGCCGGGGGACCCTCGTATTCTTGGTGCTGTATGATTTCAGGGGCATGGTATGGGACAGTGCCCCAGAAGCCATTGAGCTTCTGCCCAGGCGTGAAGGAGGCGCCCAGGCCGAAGTCGATGAGTTTGACGCTGCCAGCCCTGATGTCCACCACCATGTTGTCGGGCTTCAGGTCCAGGTGCACGATGCCCCTGTCGTGGCAGTGGCGCACGGCGCGCAGGATCTGCCTGAACACCGGGTGGGCCTGATCCTCCTGCAGGCCACCGACCTCTGGGATGCAGTGCCACAGGTCTCCCCCATCTGCATGCTCCATGACCATGTAGACGGTGCGCGCGGTCTCAGTCACCTGGAAGAGCTGGATCACGTTGCGGTGATCCAGGGCCATCAACCTCTCTGGTTCGCAGAGGACGGGCACGTTCCCCTCTGTCTTGGGCACCACTTTCACCACCACCTCTGCCCCGGTGAGGAGATGGCGGGCCAGTAACACCTGGCTGAAGCCCCCCTGCCCAAGCTCCCTCACCACCTGGTAATGGTCGGTGAGGGCCACCTCGTAGCAGAAGCTGGGCCCCCGTGGTCCTACACTATTCTCACTACTCTGACTCTGCATCCTAAAGCTGGAACACCAACTCAAATAAAAATAACAGACCCAAACAAAAGAATAAACCAACAACCAAAAGACAAAACAAACAGAATCCCCCCAAAAACAACAACAAAAACTAGCAAAACACCGCAACCACCAACCACCAGCCACCAACCCCCAAACATGCTAACCATCTGGGAGTCCGACAGGTCACCACCAAGAGCTTCCTGTACTTATGGACAAAAAACCCAGCCACAGCCCCCCTCTTATGTGGCCCGTGTTTGAAAGCCCATCACGGTGGCTCCTTGTGAGATCTAAGCAAGAGATGATTTTTCTTCTTGCTTTTTAGAAAAATGTTTCTAATTAGTTTTACATTACAGTGGACACACTGCCCACAAACGGAGCACAACTTCTCATCCTCGGCTGTACGCGGTGCAGAGTCGCAGTGGTAGCGCAATCGTAAGTATGTAGGGTAAAAGTGTCTGTCTCCATCCACCGTCCTTCCCATCCGCACACCTCCCCCCTCTCTCAGTCCTCTCTGCCCAATCCAAAGTTCCTTCTTCTTCCCTACCTCACTTCCTCATTAGGGATCAGCAACCGCTGGCTGGTCAGAGAGAACATTCAGTCTTTTCTTTTTCTGGGATTGGCTTATTTCGCTTAGCATGATTTCCTCCAGTTCCATTTACATGAAAATGCATGATTTCATTCTTTACAGCTGAGTAATATCCTGTTGTGTACATTATCCATTCATCTGTTTAAGGACAGCTAGGTTGGCTCCATAGTCTAGCTAATTGTGAATTGAGCTGCTTTGAACGTTGATGTGGCTGTGTCACTGTAGTATGCTGCTGATTTTAAGTCCTTTGGGTATAAACCAAGGAGTGGCATAGCTGGTTAAATGGTGGTTCATTCCAAGTGTTCTGAGGAATCTCCAGGCTGCTTTTCACAGTGGTTGCACCAATTTGAAGTCCCACCAGCAATGTATGAGTGTATTTTTTCCCTACATACTATCCAACATTTATTATTGCTTGTGTTCTTGATAACTGCCATTCTGTCTAGAGTGAGATGAAATCGTAAGAGTAGTTTTGATTTGTATTTCTCTAATTGCTAGAGATGACGAACATTTTTAAAATACCTTTTTTGATGGATTATATTTCTTATTCTGTGAAGTATCTATTCAGTGCCTCAGCCCATTTATTGATTGGGGTATTTGTTTTTTTGGTGCTAAGTTTTTTGAGTTCTTTATATATATATATATATAGCACTGGAGGTTAGTGCTATATTTGAGGTTCATATGGTAAAGATTTTCTCCCATTCTGTGGGCTCTCTCTTCAGTTTATTGTTTGCTAAGAAGCTTTTAAATTTGAATCCATCCCATTTGTTGATTCTTGATTTTCCTTCCAGTGCTTCAGGAGTCTTGTTAAGGAAGTGAGATCCTAGGCTGTCATGGTGAAGATTTGGGCCTACTTTTTCTTCTATTAGGTCTCTGTTCTAGAGCCTAAGTCTTTGATCCACTTTGAGTTGAGTTTCATGCAGGGTGAGAGAGGTTCAATTTCACTTTGCTACATATGGATTTCCAGTTTTCCCAGCACCATTTGTTGAAGAGGCTCTTTTCTCCAATGAATGTTTTTGGCACCTTTTTCTAGTAAGATAACTGTATTGATGTGGGCTTGTCTCTGTGTCTTTTAATCTATTTCTGTGACTATGGCTCTGTAGTATAGTTTAAGATCTGGTATTGTGATGCCTCCTGCTTCTCTCTTCTTGCTAAGGATTGCTTTTGCTATTTTGGGTCTCTTCTTTTTACAAATGAATTTCATGACTGCTTTTTCTAGTTTTATGAAGAATGTCATTAGGATTTTAATAGGATTTGCATTAAATCTGTATAGCATTTTTGGTAGTATGACCATTTTGAAAATATTAATTCTGCTTATCCAAGAACATGGGGACCCTTTCCATCTTCTAAGGTCCTCTTTCATTTCTTTCTTTAGTGTTCTGCAGTTTTCATTGTAGAGATCCTTTACCTCTTCTGATTGATTGATTCCCAAGCATTTTATTTTGTTTGAGGCTATTGTAAAGGGTGTAGTTTTCCTAATTTCTCTTTTAGTGGATTTATCACTAATGTATAGGAAATCCTTTGATTTATCCCAGTCTTTTTTGATGTTTAACTTTGAGACCGTCTTGCTGCATTGCTAAGGTTGGCCTGGAACCTGCCATTTCTCCTGCTTCCGGTTCCCTAGTGGGGTTACAGGCCTGCACCGCCCAGCCCAGCTAGGACTCAACTTTTTTGGAAAAAATAAGAATGCAACCATAAAAGGCAAAATACTAAGCCAACTGCAGCAAAGTAACTGGCCAGCCTGCCCCCCACCCAGCATCCCTTCCATTAGTTCTTCCCAGAGTTGCAGCTGGGATTCAGGTGTGTGCCACTGTGCCCAGCTTGCCACGTGTTCTCTTTATTTTCCTATTTTCCTTGCAATCCAGCCTTTCTTTTAAGCCTGGGTTCTCCGGGTATCCATGGGCTGGGTTGGGGGGAGTGGGCTGGGGAATCGACTTGGTCCATGGCATAAACCAATTCCCTGCCTGTGGATGCTCCTTCCCTATGACAATGCCTACTCTCAGAATCCTTCACCACGCCCACGATTCCCCACCTCCAGGTACAGCTAATGTATGAATACGGAAATTGAATTTCCAATACACGAACATGTTTAGCCCGGGCCTGGGCAGGAAAATCAGCCAGTCTGGCACATTCCAGTGGCGAGGACAAATGTCTTTATGCCCAGGGCTCCTCTGTGTTTAAGCATCAGTCTTCCTGGGGGCTGAGAGTGGGGAGAAGATGTTGAGAGGAATTAAAACAAAAAACAACCGTTGGGCTCAGTGGCCCACGCCTGTAATCCCAGAGACTATGGAGGCTGAGGCAGGAGGATCACAAGTTCAAGGCCAGCCTCAGTAACTTAGTAAGAACAGGATGTAGCTCGATGCAGTACTGCAAAAACAAAAACAAACAAGCCCTGGCATCTGCTTTTGTCCTCTAAATTCTTTTTCTGTTCTCTCCCCAGCCCCTCCTTCAGACCAGAATCAGTGGGTTCTCCTCCTGCTTTCCCTAGTCTAGTCTCTCAGCCCAGTTCAAGCTTTCGTAAGTGGAAGGGACCAGCTCTACCGAATGTAGAAGAGCTTGTGCTGCCATCCTTCACTCTGTTCCTTGTAGGAAAGCCACTCCCTCCAGCCAACTGGCGCTAAGCTCAGTGTGCTGCTAATGAATACTGATGTCTGCTCTCCTGGGCTCTCTGTTACAGCCTTCGGAGCTTTCCCTGAGGAAGAAGGTTGCACAGGGATGTGAATTGTAAGGAAAATTAAAATACATGGCTTTACTGTTTGCCAATCTCATGCCCCGTTTTATCTTGTTTAACACTGTGCTTTTATGTAAACTTTTGTATTTGTTGGTCTTTTCAAGTGAATAAAATGCTCATCTTATCTGCCCTGGATTTCTAGAAACGACTATATTCAGAGTAAACGTACACAAGATGATTAAAAATCAAATTACTGGATATCTTCACTGAGGTGTAACTGATCTGTAGGAACTGCCTGGCTTAAAGAACACCATCTGATGAGTTTGACGTATGCACACACCAGCGAAGCCATCATCACAGTCTGATAATGACCGTGTCCATCGCTACTGAAGGTTAAAGGCCTCCCCCACCCCACCCCCGCCATCTGATGGGCTCAGCCCCCGCCCCCAGCTTTCTGATGCTGTAGATGGGTTTGCATTTTGTATTACTTAAACGGACTCTTTCGACATGTACTCTTCTCTGGTGTGGCATCTCGTCGCCCACCGTGATGACTCGTCCACGTTATGTGTTGTCTTGGTCCATTTTCTTTCCTTTCCCCTCCCTCCCTCCCTCCCTGGTTCCTGGGAGTAAAACCCAGAGCCCGGCACGTGATACACAAGGGCTCTGCCGTTGAGCCGTATCCCCAGCCTGCTCATATAACAAAACACCCGAGGCTGGATACTTCATAGAAAAGAGACTGATTTAACTCACAGTTCTGAAGCTCAAGAGTATGGCACCGGCATCGGCCCAGCTCCGGGGAGGGCCTCATCACAGTGGCAAGAGCGGCAAGAGCTCTGGGGAGACTAGCAAGCAGGATGAAGGGAGATTCAGGAGCACCGGCCACGCGCCCTCAGAACAGCTTCTTCTCGCGAAAAGCTAAGCCAGTCTCGCGAGACCTGCATGACTCCCTTCTGAGGGCGGAGCTTCCATGACCTAATCACCTTCCGGTTCCGCCAACTCAACGCTAGCACAGTGGAGACCATGCCTGCTGCCGGTGAACCTCTGGGACAGACCATATGCGAACCACAGCACCTGTGTATTGACGGTTGATTCTTTTTCACTGCCGAGTAGCATTCCATTGCATCAGTATGCAATTGATTTATGCTGCTCTTTGTTGATGGACATTTGAGCTTTTTACAAAGGACGCTGCTATGAACTTTGGTGTACAAGTGGACGTATATTTTCATTTTTCTTGGCAAAATATCCAGCAGTGGAACGTCTAGATTATATGGGAAGTAAACTCACCAGATTTAGCAAGTAAAAATACAGGTTACTAAATTAAATTTTAATTTTACACAAACAACCAGTAGCTTATAAGAATACATATCTCTTGTGGGGCTGGGGTTGTAACTCAGTGGTAGAGCACTTGCCTGGCACGTGTGAGGCACTGGGTTTAATCCTCAGCACCACATAAAAATTAAAAAAATAAAGGCATTGTGTCTATCTGCAACTAAAAAGTATTTTTTTAAAAATGTGTCTTGTGCAATATTTAAGACTGATTGAAAAATGAGACACTGTCTGAAATTTCAATTTAACTGGGAGTCTTTTTTTTTTTAATTTGGCATATAAATAAAAATAAATTAGAAAGCATATGCCTGAGTTTTAAAGAATCTGCCAAATTGTGTTTTCCATAGTGTTGGTACCACTCACATTTCCACCAGCAGCTAAGGTGAGATCAGCAGCCTCACAGCACTGCTTGGGATGGTCTGTCCTCTTGGCTTTGTGTAATGGTCTCTCAATGTGGTTTTAATCTGCGTCTCCACAGTGACTAATGATGTTAAGCACAGTTTTGATCTGCTTATTTACTATCCCTAAGCTTGGTGAAGAGACGGGTCAGTTCCTTTTCCATTTAAAAATGTTTTTGGAATGGGCTTTTGATCTTTGATTATTGGATTGTAAGTGTTCTTCATGTTTTCTATTTATAAGTTCTCTGACCTGTGTATGTTTTACAGATATAGTCTCGGGGCTTGGGTCTTCATTTTTGTAGCACTGTTTTTTTTGAAAAGCAAGAGTTTTCCATTTTGATCAAGTCCAATGTATTGATATTTCTCTTTTCTAGTTCATGGTGTTTTGTGTCCCATTCAAAAAGTCCTTGCCAAGTTCAAAGGAATAGTTTCTCCTAGAAGTTGTATGATTTTAGCCTGAACATTTAAGTCCATGATCCTCATGTGTGTGATTCTATTTTGTGTATCTGTATGTTTATATTTATGCCAACACCACACTGTCTTAATAATTCTAACTCTCTAGTTAAAGTCCTGAAATCAAATAGTGTCAGTTTTCCAACTTTAAAATTCCCCCATCCCAACATTGCTTTAGCTGTTCCAGGTTCTTTGCATTTCCTTATAAATTGTCGACTCCGGCTGGCAATTTCTACAGAAAGCAAAAATCCTGCTGGGATTTCGACTGGAGTTACATTAAATCTATGAAATCAATTTGGAGATTACTTACATCTTGAAAATATTAAGTCTTTTGATCCATGAAAACGGAACATCTCTCCATTTTATTTATGGTTTTACCGTTTGTCCTCAATACTGAATATAGGTCTTACAAACCTTTTGGGAAATTTTCTCCCTAGCTCTTATTTCCTGATGTCTTGTAAATATTTTTATTAAAATTTTACATGTTAGTGATTTATTGCTAGTTTATCGAAACATGTTAACTTTGGGAACTGCAACCTTTTAAGATCATTTGATTTTTTATGGTTTTTAAAAAAAAAATATTCCTTAGGATTTAAATTTTTAAAAAATTTGACACAGGATTTCTAGTATAATACTGACTAAAAGTGGTGAGAAGAGGACATCCTTGCTTTGTTCCTGCTATGTTTGGATCCTAATGACCCCCAAAGGCCGTGTGCTGTAGGTTTGGTCACCAGCCTCTGGCTCTTTTGGGAAATGGAGGAACCATTAAGAGGTGGAGCCTAGTGGAAGGAAGCTAGGGCACTGGGAGCATGCACTTGAAGGGGATGTGGGACCCCAGCCACCATGAGGTAAACAGGCCTTCTCCACCATGGGCACCCTCCATGATGAGTGTGCCACCACACGCCCAAAAGCAACAGGGCCACCTGACCATGGACTGAAACCTTTGAAACTGTGAGCCCAAATGAACTTTTGCTCCATGTAAATTGATTTTTCTCAGGTATTTTGTCACAGTAATGTAAAGCTGACTAACACAGTTCCAAATCCTAGGGAAAAAGCATTCAGTCTTTTGCCATCAAATATAATGTAGCCATAGGTTTTCTTGTAGATACGCTTTATCAGACTGAGAAAGTTCTCTTCCCTTCCTTATTTCTTGTATATTTTTATCATAAAGGAATATTGGATTTTGTCAAAGGCTTTTTCTGCATTTATTGAGATGATCACATTTTATCCTTTGTTTGACTGTTATCATGATGAAATATATTGACTGACTTCAAATGTTAAGTAATTTTGTATTCCTGTGATAAGCTATTCTTGATTATAATGTTTTATCCTTTTAGTTAATTGCTTGTCTCAGTTTGCTAATATTTAGTTAAAGATTTTGTGTCGATGAAGGCTATCAATCTAAGTTTAGGATTCTTTTCTTGTAATACTTAGTCTGATTTTGATAATAAGGTAATGTTGGCCTTATAATTTCAGAAGTATTTTCTTCTATTTTTCTGAAAGTTAGCAGTACATTTTCCTGAAATGTCTGATAGAATTCAGCACTGAAGCTATCTGGGCTCAAAATTTTCTTTTTATGATTTTTAAATTATGAATTCAATTTCCTTAAACCTGTAGACTTTTCAAGTTACCTATTCTTAAGTTAACTTTAGCAGTTTTATGTCTTTCAAGAAATTTTCCATTTTATTTAATTTGTCAAAATTATTGGCATCAAGTTTCCATAATGTTCTCTTATTACCCTTTTAATGCCTGTATGGTTTGTAACAATGTCTTCCTTTTATTCCTGCTACTGGTAATTTTGTGTCTTTTCTACTAAGAGTTTTATCAAATTTGATTTTTTCTCCCCAAAGAACTAATATTTGGTTTCATTGATTTTCTGATATTTTCTGTTTTTAATTTTATAGATTTCTTCTCTTTATTATTTCTTTCCTTCTGCTTACTTCAAGTGTGGTTCCATTTTTTTCCTCATGGCCTGGAAGACCACTGGTTAGAGATCTACCTAACTTTGTTATAAACGTTAATGTTATGAAGTCCCACAAATATTGATATGTTGTTTTTATTATCATTTAGTTAAAAATATATTTTTCTTTCCCTTTGTGATTTCTTCTTTGTTCAGTGGATTGTTTAGCAGTGAGTTCTTTATTATAGTGGTTTTGGTTTTGTTATTTCTAATGGCCCAAGAGTGGAGAAGAGGGAGCTTTATTTAAATTTATTTTATTTATTTAACATTATCTGACATTACTGTTGTCAGATAACATATTCTGTAAGATCTCTATATTTTGAAACATCATGAGGCTTGCTTTACGGGTCTGGATAGGGTCTACCTTGGTGAACATTCTTGTGCTTCTACAAAGAATGTTTATTTTATAATTTTGGGGCATAGTATTTCATAAATGTTAATTTGATTAAGGGGGTTGATAGTGTCACTGAGATCTTCTGTATACTTACTGCTTTTAGTTCGTTCTATTGCTGAGAGAAATGTATTAAAGCCTCCAACTATAACCACAGATTTGTCTCTGTTCTAATTTATATCAGGTTTTGCTTCAGACATTTTTCATTATGTATATGCGTATGTATGTATATATATGAAATTTTCTTCATATACTGATCTTCATGCCTCTTGTTGATAAAGGCATCTAACTTTCTTATTCACTGTGTCTTTTAATAATATGTTACTCTTAGACAACTATATTATATGCTCAGCCTCTAAGAGCAGCATACCACAGACTGGGGTTTTAAAACAGCAGGAATGTCTTTCTCACAGTTGCAGAGGCTAGACAGTCCCAGGTCAAAGTGGGTGTTATTCTAAAGTTCTGTTGGTGGGACCTTAGGTGGCTGCCATCTTGTGAGCTTGCGTGGCCTCTTGTGTCTCCTCTTCCAGGGGCGCTGATCTCATTGTGAGGCACCACCCTTATGACCTCATCTAACCCTAATTACCTCCCAGAGGCCCTGATTCTAAGTCCCATCACGTTGGAGGTTAGGCTTCAACATATGAACAGGGTGGGGAGACATAAACATCTCGTCCATAACAAAAATATTACACATTTTCAAAGGCTTGCTTTTTGGATTTTTCTAATTACCAAATCCAGTTAAGCTCATCAGATCTGATCTTTTCTCACCAGATTGTTCTTTGCCTGTCTGTTGGCTCATCAAGCACCATCTTCCTGACATGAGAGCTTTTGCATCCTGTAAAGAACGCTTCAGCATAACTCATTTAGGAGAAACGAAGGCTTCTTCATTCTGCTAAAGTCACAGTGAAAGTCCAAAAGCCAGAGAGTCTTTGGCGCACCAAAAGTCCTTGCTTCCCAGGATAGTCAGGCTGCCCGATGGTGACTGACACAGCATGGGAGACTGGGCTTCACGTGTGTCTTGTCTTCTTGGCTGCCTTGACCGGCTCAGCACTGCATGCAGACATGTTGATCATTTCAGATAGTTTGTCCAAAATGGTAACGTAGGGTAAACTTGGCTTACACCTGCAGAGTCTCTCTCCCTGCTTTACGGTTAAAACACCTGCCAGTCATCATGCCCAGAATCGCCGTCCATGACAGGAAGGACAAGAGCTGGCGCTTGAGTTCCTGGAGGAACTTGAATATTCCTCCCTTTATCACCCTCTCCCTTTCTCTCATCATCCCTCTCCTGTATCTGTGACCCTTCAACCTTCTGGAACCGAAAAGCTGATTTGTGAGCAAAGCTCCCTCTTCTCCACTCTTGGGCCATTAAATAAAGCCTTTTTTTCCTCCCCAATATTCATCTCTCAGATACTGATTTATTTGTGGGATGAGCCTCCAAACCTGGGTTCAGTAACAGCTGATTACCTCACTAACACTCTCAGTTTGACATGCGATTTAGGTCTGTGGTTCTGAACCAGGATAATTTTGCTTCCCCCAGTCCCACTCCAGGGGACATTTGGCAATGCCTGGAGATTTTTTTGGTTGTCACAATTTAGGGGGTGCTACTAGTACTTAGCAGAGAGGGGCTAGGGATGTTGCTAAGCATTCTGTGCTGCTCAGGGTAGCTTCCCACAACCAAGAATGGTCCAGCCCAATAGCTCTGAGGTTAAGGAACCCAGGTTTACAGCTTGTGTGTGTGCTGAAGAGAAAAGCATGTGCGTGCGTGTGTGTGCATATGTGGGTGTGCACATGTGTGTATGTGTGTTGTATAGACATACTGTGTTAGCTTTTTCACTGCCATGACTAAAAAACCCGACCAGCACAAATGTAGAGGAGGAAAAGTTTATTTGAGGACTCACAGTTTCAGAGGTTTAGTTCATAGAAGGCTGGCTCCATTCCTTAGGGTTTGAGGTGAGGCAGGACATCATGTCGGAAGAGTGTGGTGGAGGGAAGCAGTTCACATGATGATCAGAAGGCAGAGAGAGAAGTCTTCACCTTGCAGATACAAATATATACCCTAAAGCCAAGCCCAATGCCCACTTCCTCCAGCCACACCCCACCTGCCTTTGGTTACCACTCAGTTAATCCCATCAGGGGATTAATGTACTGATTGGGTCAAGGCTTTCACAACCCAACCATTTCTCCTCTGAACCTTCTTACATTATCTCACATGAGCTTTTGGGGGACACCTCACATCTAAACCATAACATATACATACAAATGAATCTGTGTGTGTGTGTGTGTGTGTGTATTTGCTCACACGTACGAGTATGTGTGTGTACACATATGCATTTGGTATTCTTTCAGGGTTTGGTCTTTAAACAGATCGTACTGACATATATATTTGATTCAGTTTCTCATTTTTTTTCACTGCCAGCATATTTTTAATATCTCAGTTTTTATAAATATGGTCTCTCACTTTCTGCCTGGTGCATCACTTACCCCTGGGCCTCAGGGGCCCAGGTGACTCCATCTCCTTGCCTTCTCAAACACTGATGGGATGTCATCCTCCCTACACGGATCTCTTAGTGGGTCTGTGCAGACTGGGAGGACTGTTTGGGGCTGGGCTTCCCAGGTCATGACACCCTCCCTAGGTAGATTCTGCCACATTGTTCACGAGTCTTCTGCACAACCCATGAGGCATGAGAGGTTCTGTGTTCACTTATTCTTAAGGTGTTCTCTGTATTTCTGTGATACGGTGGGCGTGAACTGCTCTTTTGATTTTAATACTTCCTTGACTTCAAGTTAGGTGAAGCAGGCCTTCATCCTCTTTAAGTCATGGTGTCTTTCTGTGAATTGCTCAACCATGTGCTTGGAATCGTCTTTTCTCCTGGGTTTTCCACTTGCTGCACAGCTGATTGATGAGCAGTCTTTGTTCTTTGTTGGATGTTTTGTAGAGATGCCTCAGTCACCTACCCAACGACGCTGTTGGGTTCTTTCTTGAATAGAAATCCCTCATTTACAAAGAAGGGAGCTCCACTTATATTTGCATATTGTTTAAGAAATTCTTTTCTCACTTAAAATGCGTGAAACATTCTCTTAAATTCTCTACAACTAGCCTTGTAGTTCTACCATCACAGCTACGTTTTTATCCACTAGCCCTTTCTATCTATAACAAGAGAGAGAATTTCAATCTTAATTTTCAAAATGTAATTGGCCAATTTGCTAACTATATGCTAAATATTCTTCTTACCCCCAATTAATTTGTGATTCCATTTATTGTACAAAATTCCCATCTGCTCCTAGGTTCTGTATCCTTTTCCCTTAATCTAGTCTTGCACTACTGCCCTGCTATTTCTGTTACTGTGACTTTGTACTATAACAATGTGTGGCAGGACAATTCCTTTCCCTCATTTTCCTTTAAACTTTACACTGCTGTCTATGGACTTCTATTCTTTCATATAAATTCAAAAATCACTTTGTCAATTCCTCACATATTCACAAAATCAGGACTTTGGTTGGGAGACCTATAAATTTATGAGTGAATTCAGAGGAAATTGTATACAGACTTGTATGTTGTTATTCTATCTATGAACATGGTATATTATTTTATTTATATCTTCTATGTTCTGTAGTAGAATTTCAAGATTTTCTTGGTAAAGCTCTGAGTTCATTGTTTAATTACTAGACCCTTTATAGTTGTAGATGAAACCTTATTTACATTTAAATTGCTTAATATTTCATTTTCTAATCAAGTTATTGCTGGTGTAGGAAAAGACTATTGTTTGTTTATTTATCTTTATTTTGTGGGTGCTTTGCCACTGAGTACATCCCCAGTCCTTTTGTACTGTGAGACTGGGTCTTGCTAAATCCCTCAGGTGGGCCTCAAACTTGTGCTCCTCCTGCCTCAGCCTCCAAGTCCCTGGGATTTCAGTGCACCACTCACCTTGCTATTGATCGTTTTAAACAGATGTTTTGTCCTGAAACTTTGTTGAAAACTTTATCAAGATTCTGAATGACCCACAGCTTGGCATCTTCCTCTCCCAAAGAGTGGAAGGGAAGACCACCACTTCTCCAGCTCTCCGAGGATTGGCAGCGATCAAACAATCCATGAATCTGGAGGTCTCTCTGAGACTTGCTGAAACGAAGTCATTGGTTTGAAGAGAAGGAAGTCCATGGGCTGTAACTTGAAATGCTTGCATGAAGGGCATAAGTGGCCTAGGTGTAAGGCAACAGGAAGTGGTGGGGCCTGGGGCAAGCCAGAAAGCACCGGCTCTATCCAAAAGGGAAGGATCTCTTCAGCCTCACCTACTTCTTGCCACCCAGTAGCAAAAGCCCAGGTTTTTCACACCTTTACATTTTTAAGGAGAACCTCATATGATGGATTATAACATGTTGGCAACTAATTAAAACTTTAAAAGTTACCAGGTGGGCCCCCCCAAAAAATCATATCTATGGGTTACATTTGTTTCCCGATCGACTGGCCCACAGCCTCTGGTTCAAGGATGCACGGAGTGGAGGGACAATAGGGCAGTAACCTAATGTCACCTTTGAACCTGGCCTTTCCGTTCCCTCTTTCCTTTCCACCCACTCTGCGCTGTGTTTTCTGGGCGGGTTTCTACTCCAGCCACTGGGACACCAGCTTTGGGGAACTGAGCCTAGAACTTAGGAGAGAAGGGGACGGTCAAGGCAGGAGAGGGTGTGGGTTAGACCCAGAAATTCAATCTTGAGGGGTCCCCAGAGAACAGAAGTGTAAGAGGGGTCTGAATTGACAATTAGTCCTCCAGCTTCACGGAGGTGGCTGGCCCTGGAGCTCTGCCGGCATTTCCAGCCTCCAGTGGACAACTGGAGCAGGCCGGGCTGGCTCCATGTGTCCACGGTCTGCACTTGAACCATCCTCTCCTCTTGTTCTAGGTGGGACAATAGGCTGATTGTCCCCAGTCCCTTAGAATGTGACGGTATTTGGAGATGGAGTCTTTAGAGAAGTGATGAAGGTAAAATGAGGTCCAGTGTCTGGACCCTAATCCAACGGGACTGGGGAAGGATCTATTCATTATTAGAAGAGATTCGGGCCCACGCAGGAAAGACCATATGAAGTCACTGAAGAAGACCATCTGCAAGCCAGGGAGAGGACTTAGGAAGAACCACTCCTGCCAACACCTTGATCTTGGACTTCTGTCGCCCAGAAGTGTGATAAAATGAATTTCTGTTGTTTGAGCCCCTCTGTAAGTAGGGCTTTGTTACGGAAGCCCTCCCGAATGAATGCACTTGGGTTTCTTGGAAACTGGAGTACAGAGTTGGGTGTGAGGACTGTGGGGAAATCCTGTAAGTGAGGAGGGTACAACTGGGCACAGTGAGAAGTTGGGTTCAGTGAGATAGAGTTCTGGAGTTGTTCTGAATTGAGGCATAGGGACAGTTTTCCCATAGGAATCATTCTCATGAAGGGAGAGGGTATGATCTTACTCCCAGTGTCTGGAGACACTCTTGGCTGTCACAACTGGGGGAGGAGGAAGGAGCGAGGGAAGAGGGGAGTATTTGCTACTGGCCTACAGTGGGTTGAGGGCAGGATGCTGCTTAACATCCTGTCCTACAACACAGAGCCACTCGTCTCAAGTGTCAAGAGTGCTGAGACTGAAAAACTCCCGTATCAACAGCCATGGGCTGCTCTTGCAAGGACGTACCCCTGGCAGATCCCACAGCTAAGGGAGATGCCCAGCGAGCAACCTAGGTTCCCAGTAGCTGGGGAGTGGTGTGTTTGCCTTGAAGAGTGGTTCTGAGCAGGGCAAAGAGCCCACTGTCTGGCCCCTGAGATTTCTTTTTCTAACAAATGTAACAACCAACCATGTTCAGGGTACACACATGATCTCTGTTAAGCCTCATGTGAAGCCCAAGAGGTGATAAGATACTCCTACTCCCATTTTATAGTACAAGAATCCGTGACCCAGAGAGTAATCATTCCCCGAGGTTACTGAGCCAGAAGGTTTCAGAACCGGAATTTGCACTCCGGACAGCTAGACTCCAAAGTCTGGCTCTTTTGCAAATCTCAAAGGCAACCTTTGTAAAACAGAGCAATTAACACAGCAGAAACAGGGCCAACTGCAGGCTTAACCTAGATTAACATAAAGCCCAGCCTCAGAGCAGCCAGAGGTCCCTGAACAATATGTGACACTGCAAACATCACGGGGCCAGACCTTGAGCTCAGGGTTCCTGGAAAGAAGTTTCCTGCCACCTTTATATCCACAAATGATAATGGGTTACCAGAAATGATCTCTCATAAGGAGGACTTTTTCTTTCTTCTCTCTCTTTTTTTTTAATCCCACTCAGGGAGAAAGCATGAACTTAGCACTTTGTATGATAACCGCAGAAACTATAAAAAAAGGGCACTTTCCAGTAGTCGATTGTATAAAAATAATTTTATTTACTACTGTAAATAAAGTAGTGCAAAGAGTAGTTTAACCCCACAATATTGCATTACTGATTTATTTTTACTACCTTAGCAGCATACAGTATAACGACACTCTGCTCTTCCTTGCCCTCTTACACACACAGACACACACACCCCCACGCACACCCCTATACAGACTCAGGCAGGCATCAGGGGTGGGGATGAGACTATGAGCTACAGGCTTGGTTTCTGCATATTCCGTTGCGGCCGGTCTATTCTAATGGGTAATTCGTGGAGAAGACTACACTTAAATACTAAGAATTTTCTGGATGATATTTTATGGATTGCAATTGAAACATAAAAGATATCCAACAATGTCATCAAGTGGTTTGGAAGCACTATGACCCTAGAAAAATTCAAGGAGAAAAATGTAAACCAATTTACAAAGCCATTATCTTCCCTGCACTTCCAGCCATAAACTAGTTCTTTCAAGGTGCCTTATAACCTCTGGGTTTTGGAAGTCAAAGATTAAATTGGACTTTGAGGAGCAGGCTCCGGCAAACATGGGCACTGAAACATTATCTACCTTGTGCAAAAGTCAGTTTTCTGTTCTCTGATAAAAGAGAATGAACAAAGGACGAAGACTCTTCAAAATGCCTCTCTGTGTCAAAGAATCCAGATGAGCCACAAGCAAAACTGTGACTCCCCAAACACATGATCACGAGAACAGAAGTTTATGGGGTCCAGTGAACCTCCCCAGATGTCCCTCTGACCAAGATGTTCCTTGGATTTCTTTGAGAACTTTTGGTATGACCACTGTCTGCTCTGGGTACTTCCTTGTAATTTAAGTTTTTTTTTAAAAAAAAACACACCAAGTGCAAAATTTGCATACAGTGGACAAGATTTTTAAGGTGTTTATCAGGGTAATGCTCTGGCCCTAGCCTCCCAATACCGGCTGTCGAAGGGATCATTGCTCTAGTGGAGAGACCTGGAGTGCACAGTTCACCCACGTGGCTCTGGGTTATTAGTGACTGTGGACCGGTCCTGGTCAGAGGCGTCAGCAGCGGAAGACACAGCTGGAGTTGCAGTGGAAGAGGTGGGGCCTGGGGGGGCCCGGGCTGGTGCTGGAGGAGAACCACTGGCTGCAGAGACACATGCACAACAGGGCTGAATATTCAGAACAGAACCTTTAGGACACCCAACCACACCCAGACTCTAGCAAGCCCAGGAGATGCTTCTAGCCCAGTGCCACTGACACTAAGCTGAAGGCAACCTTGGAGTCATTCCCTAGGTTCTTGGGACTTTGGTGTCCCCTGCTGTAAAATGGTAGACTGGAATGGATGCGCAAAGATCTCTGATGGTTCTGACGGCCTGGGAGTCTAAGTTACTGCATTTATGCCAGAACTAACAGGGCACAGGGCTTCTGGCCCATGTTCCATCCCCACCATGATGCAGACGCAGTGCCAGTCATACATCATAGCAAGCAATGAGAAAGGGGGGTCGTTTGACTCACACTCTTATTCCGTTTGGATGATGTGCCAAACTCAAAGCTCGTTATTTAAATCCATGTGCATAAGGCTTGGGTCTAATGACTTAGCAGTCTGCAATCCTGAGGAGGCTGGGCCTCTACCAGTCCTAGTGAAGTTTATGGTTTTATACTTGATGTCTGCAGTTTCTGAATGACAGTGATTCTGCCCCGAGAGGACAGCTGACAGTGCCTGGAGACATTTTTGGTTGTCATTCGCCTGGGGTGGGGTGGTACGGCTAGCAGATAGTGGACAGAGGCCATCCAACCCAAATGTCAACGGTGTTGGGCCTGATAAACCCTGCCTTAGGTGCTGAACCCGAGAAGAGCCCCCTGTTAAGACTGTGGGCCCTGGAACCTGTCTGCTTTGCTCTTTAACAGCTGTATGACCTTGGACAAGTTACCCACCCCCCACTGCCAACCCCACCTGACAGTACCCCTACCTTCTGGAGCTTTTTCAGGGCTGAATGAGTTAATGCTTACAGAGTGCTTGGAACAGTGCCTGGCACATGCTACGACTAGACCTGGTCACCGGGCCAGTGTATTAACCTGTCTTGATTTCAGGTGTGTGGCTTCCAGGACTGATAAGAGCTGGTGCATTTCTTTCTGGGATGCCTACCCCCCCCTTTTTTTGAGACCTCAATAGCCTGAGACAATGCATACAACAGTTTGCCTTTAAGCAGTGATATTAATTAAGCTCAGCAATATTTTTTTAGTCTTGTGCAGGTTTTAGTAAGTAGGAACACATGTCCACCCTGAAATGTATAGATTTTAAAAAGATGTCACCACATACTGACAATCTGACTTCTAGATAAAACCCTTCAAGAGTCCATGCCCAAGTAGCTAGGGTCATCTCCCAAGGAGGAGGGTGAGGAAGGGGCCCCTGAGCCCCTGGCTCTGTACAGGACTTCTGTAAGGGCTTCTCCCTGGCTCCCCTCCCAATAGCTGCAGACTCTGTGGATGCAGAGATGTCCTGAAAGAATACGACAGTGGCAGGGGGACCCCAGGGTGTTGAAGAATGCCGTGACATTTCTAGGGTCATTAAAACCATCACTCTGGCTGGTGATGTGGTGACTGCAATCTGGTGATGAGATGTAAAGACCATTTCGCTGCAATCAGGAGACCTGGTCTGGGCAAGTCTCATTTATCTGCCACTAGCTAATAATAGGTGACCTCAGCATAGGTACAGAATGGCAAATGTTTCTCTCTAAAGTGCTTGAATTTTGTGGGCCTGGCTTTCCCCACCTGTGAATCAGGGGCTTTGAGCAGATGGTGCCCAGACCCCCTCTGACCCTAGGACCAACCTGCCTAATGATCTCTGAGGAAGTTAACACGGCACTAAAGCAAGTATTTTTAACTCAGGGACTGTGTAAATCACCATGGTAACAAGATAAATCAGCAATCAGTTTTCCAATTAAAACAAAAAATGCCAACGTGTAAATGTAGAAGGAACGCCTAATCAACTCGGCCACCACTTACACCTTCTGGTAAGAGCACAAAAGAAATGCTGGTGCTTCCACAGTCAGTTTATTACCGTGGAGTTAGGGACCTCGATCCCCTCAGTGGGGATAGCTGTACAAGCCCCCCCCCCCATAGCCCATCCTATTTGTAAAGTGGCCCCTTTGTCTCTGCCCACCTGGAATGTGTGCTAATTTCATTACTGGACTTGGAGTCAAGGCAACCAGGAAAATAAGCGTGCTGTTTAAAAAATTACAGAGTATATTCCAGAGCCAAATAGAAGTGATTTGTGGATGACTGGCTGCCTGGGGGACCATTTCCTGCACATTAGTGAGAATAATCAGGAGCTGGCCCCACTGCAGCCGTGGCCACAGGCAGCTGTTGCCTGCTTTTGTATGGCTCTGGGTCTAAAAATGGTTTTTACATTTTTAAACGGATGAGCGAAAATTCAAAGCAGAGGAATACTTTGTGACATGGGAAAAAATATATGAAATGCAAATGTGTCCACGGGAAAGTTTTATCAGAAACCTGGCTGGAATGGCTTCTTCTGAGCGCTAGTGGCAGGATTGAGCTGTGACAGGGACACCCCTGAAAGCTGAAAATGTTTCTTACCTGACCCTTTATGGAAAAAAGATTGCTAACCCCTGTTCTAGAACATTGTCAGAAAAACATCTGCAGGCCAGCTGACCAGATGTGGGCATAAAAGAACACAGGGGAACACAGTGGGTTAACTCTGAAATGGCAGAGGAGGTGCAAGGGAGAGGAGCTTGAAATCTTATGCTAAGATTTGGCTACTTCACTTGGCTGTGGGCTCAGCAGGGCCCTGTGCAGGTGTAAGATCACTGGTCACCTAAAATATAAGGTTCTTTTTTTAAAGCACTGAAACAAAGGCACTGGCTCATCCATCGAGAGCACTGAAACCTTTCTTCCGAGTGGAGGTGCTTTGGAGTACCAAGGTGGGTACTTTGCGGAACCTCACCATGAAGTCTCCCCAGCTCAGACTTCTGTTTTTCTCATGGGCACCAGGTTGTGGCATTTTACTTTAAGTAGCAATATCATTAACTGGAAGTTTAGAGAACAGGAAAAGGGTAGGGAAAGGCTTAGTTAATCTTGCTTATATTAGCTCACTCTTTTTTATTTTTTTGGTACTGAGGATTGAACTCAGGGGCGCTCAACCACTGACTGAGCCACATCCCCAGCTGTTTACATTTTAAATTTTGAGATACAGTTTTGCTAAGTTCCTTAGGGTCTTGCTAAGTTGCTGAGGCTGGTTTTGAACTTGTGATCCTCCTGCCTCAGCCTCCCAAGCCACTGGAATTATAGGCGTGCACCACTGTACCTGGCTCATCTGAACTCTTTTTAAGAGAACAGCAGGCTAACCACTTGGCTGGATAGGAGGTGTTGGCTTACATGAGAAAGACACCAACCGGGCTGGCCTGGCCTTAGGTTCCTGGTGGTACCTCAGAGCTGGTGGATCCATAAAGTTTATGCTGCTATTACAGGCTGGGTATCCCTAATCAGAAATGCTCAAAACCGGAAGTGTTTCAGGCTGCAGATCTTTCTGGATCTTGGAATACTTGCACATACATGACATATCTTGGGGTGTGACTCAAGTCTAAGGATGAAATTCATGCATGTTCATAAAACCCTATTCACAGCCTGAAGGTCATCGTGGAGGATATTTTCAGGGCACCTGTGTTTTGACTGCGACCCATCACAGAAGGCACATGTGGAACTTTCCCTTTGGGGCGTTATGTCAGTGCTCAAGAAGTTTCCGATTCTGGAGGCTTTCAGATTCTGGATGTCTTGGATGGGGACTCTCAATGGCCTTTAAGGAGGCAGGAGTCTGTCTTTGAAAGGTGGTTCCTGTTTTATCCCTCTGCCATCCCTTTGCCTTCCTTTGAGCAGCCCGTGGGCTCCAGGTCTTTTGCTTGGGGGGAGGTTTGGGGCAGGCAGAGGTGAACCAGGCTCTAGACATACTTCACTTTGGGATTTTTTTGTTTTGATTTTTAAAGCCTGCTCCATTAGGGCAATTATGCTTGGCATCCTTGACAGGGAGGGAGAGGGAGAGTGCTTTTGAGAGGAAGCGAGGCAGGGAAAAGAGCTTTCTGGAGTCTGGAAAGGGGCTGGGCCTGTCTGTGGCTGGACCACAGCAGGCCCTCTCCTGGCCCCTGCAGCAGGACTCAGAGCAAAGGCTGATGGGGCCAGACTTCAGCAAGGACTGGAGCTGCCAGGTGACCCATCCAAGGGACATCCAAAGGACCTAGAGGGACAGAGTAGGCCTGGGGCCATATGTGTTCTGCGCTTAGGCCAAGGGCAATCAAGTGCCCCTTGGGCTGTCCAAAACCAGGGACCTTTGCACTACTCCGTGAGGCCTTAGCCTCTGGAAAGAGAGAGCTCAGGGGAATGGAAGCCGGCCGTCAGCGAGGTCCCTTGAAGGGGCCTTGAAGTACAGTATTTGTGGAGTGCCTCTTGCTGCTCTTGATGGATGAGCCAGTGCCTTTGTTTCAGTGCCTTAAAAAAAGAACCTTATATTTTAGAAAGAGTCACACAGCACAGAAAAAAGCATGCAGCTCTGGCAATGCTCTGCTACTGAGGCCAACCAAACTCCTGAAGTGCAGGTGCTACCTGGTTCAGCATGCTTCAATCCCAGGTGAAACACCTGGGGGACATTCCCAGGGGCTCCCAGCTAATGTCGGTGGAATCCTCAGAACCATGTACCGCGTGTCGCCAGACTTGGTCCTCTCAGCTACGACAGGCGGCAGGTGCACTGCTCTGCGTGCTGTTTGACAGAAGAGGAACCTGAGGTGCAAGAGGCTCCCTCCCTTGGCCAGAACCGCAGCCTGATCCTCACAGCACAGGCGCTGCTCACTGCTGTCCTGCACCGCCAGCCTTCTGAACGCAGGACAGTTCCATATGACAAAGGCTGTGGCGCGCTGGCTGTATATTCCAGAGCTGGCAACCCCAGCAGGAGAGTGAAGGGGGTTGGAGCTGGACACAGAATGGACGGCGAAAGCCTCCATGATGAATTGTTAATTTTTAAAAACAATTAACTGGAAAAAAGGCAAATCATGACAAAGATGACTGTCTTCTGGCAGCAGTCCTCAGCAGTCCTGAGCCTTCTGCTGTCACAGGTTCAGCACTGTGCTTACCCTCCGTCCCCACCCTACGGCTTTGGCCAGCACCCGCTGCTGTCCTCCCCTCCCGTGGGGCAGGTCCTGGGCCCTTGGGTGCCATCAGCTCCCTGGAGAGACACTAGCAGCAGAAGCTTTGGCCCCTATCAGCCCAGCAGCTGCCCCTCCTCCCTCCTGTGTCTCTGTTACCTGCCACATCACTCCCAAGGTCACCTGCTCTGCTGTGCTGATGAAGAACCTCCCTATTTCACAACGACTGACACTTAGCATAAGTGCAAGTCACAGCAGGAAGGTACCCAGGCCCTCACTCCCGTGGTGACTTCTGTCGGGGTGGCAGGTGCCCCTGTGGGGCCCCCTTCTGTAAATGAGAGATTTTTTCCTTTGACTTCTGCCCTTACTGGCCAAAGTCCAGGCTGTGGAACAGCCATGTGGGCATCGCCCTGGAGCAGGTTAGAAACGCCCCCAGACCCCGAATCAGAACCTGCCTTTAATACAATCCTTGTGAGATTCCTGTGCACATAAAACTAAGGAGCTAGAATTTACATACGGAAAAGGTTATTTTATTAGAATTGATTTCTTTATATTCCTGTTGTGGCATTCTATTGGTGTAGGTTAATTATCAGGATTTCACTTCAAGTGGAAAAGTATTCCAGAATATCCTTATGTGAGGGAGTAGTGGGTTCAAGACAGTCGATAATCATTGTTTTAAAGTATTGTGATTCTGAAAAATTGTCGGCCAGTCTGTGGCCCTACATTTCTCTCACCTTTATTTGGTCTTTGGGAAACTATTTCACCTCTTGGGCCTCAGTTTCCTCATCTGTCTAATGAAGGGCAAAGAGTGAAATGGTTTTCAAGATCTTCTCTCGGTTGGTCAAGAGGAAAGGAAGCAAGTGCCAGAAGAGGCAAACGAAAGAGTTGAAAAAAGCCAGGAAAATGTGTGAAAGAAGCGAGAAGACGCTGGCAGGGCCTGGAGGGACTGGGTGACCCGAGTGCGGAGACGGGAGAGGGGCCGCCTCTGATGGCAGCAATCCCAGCCGCCCATGAATTTTCATGGCCACCAGCTGGCACAGAATCATAAAGACGATTTCAGCGTCTCTGATGGAGCCACATTCGTAATCATCAGCACAATATTTCCACGGAGTCAAAATGACAAAGATAATTTGAAATGGAAAACAGACAAGATGCAAAATAAATGTCTTCTACCTGGTGACAAATGTCGGGGGGCGGGGGGAATGTGCGTCGGGGTGACTTATCGCCCAGCAGTGGAGGAGGCAGCCAGCCTGGGAGGACCTCTCCTCAGGCAAAGCAGGGAGGTGATCAGGGACAGCAGCCCCCTTCTCACCAGGGACAGCAGGGGCCTTGTTCCTTTCGCTGTTCATCGTTTGCTACACAAATAACGGCTAGGCCGAGGCTCCCGGGCCTTTCTCATCCTAGTTGACCCATTTGTGAATGTCACTGTTGGCCTTTGTGAGTCACCATGTCCTTCTGGAACCATCCAAGATGGCGGGAAGCTGGAGTTCTCACCAAGAGGTGTCTGTAGGTTTGAGTACCTGGGAGGTGGGAGCTGCTTGGCAGGACAGGGTGGGTCCCCCAACTCAGCCTATAGTGCGACAGGGGAAAATGAGTAGCTCACCCTTATCCAGAGGGCCATGGATGCCAGAGAATGAAAGAGCAGGCTTTTAACTATGCGTGTCTTTCCAGCAGTGTGGTGCATTCAGCCCCTCCCCACACCCACGGCAGAATCTGCATTTAGTATTATTCCTGCAGGATTCTTGCACCCATTAAAATTCAGAAGCACTAGGCTAAAATTTTACATATGGAAATGGATACTATTTTATTATAATTTTAAACATTTCCCTTTATATTGCTATTAGGGCATCTTCTCATTTCACTTTTCTTTTTCACGTTTTATCTCTCTGGAAGTAGCAAGTATTAGATGAATGAGGAATTGGGAGATGAGTTAGGTTAAGTAACTCACCAGAAGTCACACAGCTAATGAGTAGCCAAGTCTGGACTTTAAGCCCAAATAGAAGTGACTGGGACACCGCTCCCCTAACTACCAACTCAACTCGTATTGGCTCAGAAAAGTAACAGTGATTCAGTGGAAACACAGCTAGGTGACATCCTCCCCGGCCCCTCCCTCCGTGTCCCCGTGGCTGGGGAGGTTTGTGCGCTGTGTATTTGCTTGTCTCCTCACGCCTTTGCTTATTGGACTAGAACAAAAGGGAAGGCCTAATGCAGGAGGGGCTTTTGAGCTGGGTTTGCAGAGGTACAATTTTGCTAGACGATGTATTTTCAACAGGAGAGGATATTTTGGTTCCATTTCTTTAGCTTTTTTAAAAATCCTTACTTTGAAAAATCTATTAGTTTTGTGACCTCCTGGCAGCCAGGGACTATGACATGCTCCTGGGGGTCCCTGTGCTGTGCATGCCCAAGCTGAAGACGGGCCATGGCACTGTGAGGGTGTGGGAGGGAGTGCCCCCCCTCTGGGACGGAGTCCCCCCCTTTCCACCCCTCGGTGGCTTTGAGAAGGCTTTACCTGAGACATCCCGGAAGTGCTGCACTGTCCCAGCGATCACCACGGACAGCAGGAAGGTTCCCAAAAAGTAGATCTGCAGACACCAGAAGCACACCTCAGATGACTGACCCAGGCAGGGGCCACAGGGCAGGGCTGCGGGGACGGTACCTACCAGGGCAGAGTGCAGGACAGCGCCCCAGATAAGCCGCAGGTGGAGGTACCCCCAGGCCAGGGAGCAGGGGCTGAAGGACTCCTCGCTGCTGTGGCTCCAGCACCTGCCGACAAAGCCAGGCCTCCCGTCAGGTGGGCGACTTGGGGGCCCTTCCCACGACTGCCTCTCCAGAGCTCACACCTGCACGCCTCTGCTCTTGCACACGCGAGCACACTTGCAGTGAGGGGCGTGGAAGCAAAGGCACTTCAGTACTCTGTGCCTCGCCTGGATTTCTGAGATCCTCGCAGAAATCTGAGGAAAAGGTCACCTGCACCTTCGTTATGAAGGATCACATGGAGCATGGGGCCTGTTAGAGCAGCATTTCTGTCCGAGTGTCTGTCCAAAGTCCAGAGACAGGAATGTCTCCCTATCTTTCAGAAAAGCGCGGGCTAATCAGATGTGTGGCTTTTTTTTTTTTTCATGGAAAACCTTGGTCAGCACTTGAACTTCAGATCAAGCACATTGTATATCATGAGCCTCAGAGACTTTGGCTAACTGTTCACTACTAGAAGCAAATCCTGGGCCCTTTCTCTAACAATTGACATCACAAAATAAGAACTGAGTCAAGAAACAACTCCCACCTCCTTGGGTCCCCCAGATGCCATGGCATAGGGCACCTCTGAACTCACCGTTCGTATAGTTCCCGGAGAATGGAGATGTTACTAGAATGGAGTGATGGGTCAATTTCCAAGAAATCCAAAATATGGTGTGGGATGATAGCACCTTCCTCAATTAGCAGGGCCAGGTTAAAAAATCCCTAAAGGTAAGGCACAAACCAGACCCATCAGCTCCTTGTAATAAAACCCAGACACACACCCTTCATCAGCATGTAAACTTTTAAAACCTCTACATATTTTTTCCCAGCCCCTATAGCCAGATGGTTTAGTCATCTTCATTGATGAATTGTTTCCCTAAATATATGCATCTCAGAAATTTATTTGCAGGAGAACCGGGAGACTTTCAAAGGATGCTGCGTCCCATCTGCTCAGCAGCCAGTCAAGCGGGAGGTCTGTCCTTTCCTGTTCACACTCTCAAAACAGAACGCACTGCAAAACCAGAGCACCGCGTCGGAGGCGATGTCCATCACGGACGGTGGCCTCGGTCACCATCAAATCTGACAAAATATTTCTGTGGCTGCACACTACCTGTGACTGACATTCTAAGGTCAAGCGTGTCAGAGTCACAGATGGCACTTGCCTCAGCTCTCCTGGGTCAGCGTGGAAAACCTCATGATTTCTGTTGGCACAGACCTCCGCATGTACGTTTCCTGGCCTCTTCCTTGGTACCTTACTCTTGACCCTCAGGGTGGGCCCGCCTTAATGGACTGTGCAGATCCTGGTTCAGGATCCCGACAGTGGAAATGTGTCACACAAGATGGGTGCGAGATGCCAGCTGGAGGTCACTGGCCATCATGAGCTGAGCATGCGGCCAGACCACAAAGCCAGCAAAACATGAGTGGGGCCCACCACGAGGAGCCTTTCAAATGGAGCTGGACTGTGGCCCTTCGAGGAATCCATGGTCATGTTTGAATTTGCTCCCATCCTCCCTCTGTCTTGCCCTTCAGCTGCCAAGACCACAATCTAAATGAAAATCACGAACTGCCAAGTCGTACAACCGGGACTCCGGAGAGCATCCTGCATGGCCACCATGAAAACATAAAATAGTCACATTTTCTGAGTGCTTGCTGTATTCGAGGCCTCACTCCCTTTTGTGTATGTTCAGTTAATCCTCACAACAAGGAGTGGAGATGGACACTACTATCCTCTGTTTTACAGATTGAGAAGCTGAGGCACAGAGAGGTTAAAGAACTTGCCCTTGATCACACAGCTGGAAAGTGGCAGAGCTGAGATTCAAATATAAGCCGATGGTGGGGTCCAGGTTCTCTAACCTCCACCATGTTGTCAAATAACCTCTAAATGGATTTAAATGTTAAGTATCTTCAAGACGTAGACACACACACACACACACACACGCAGCAGCAGCAGCAGCAGCAGCAGAGCACAGGATATTCTCTTCTCTTTGAAAAGAAGATACTCTTAAAACTTGAGGTATTAGCAGAAAAATGACTTTGTAACATTTTAAAGGTTCTTCTAATCAGTGGAAACATATTATGAGAATAAGTGGTAAAATAGTCTGGGGAATATTTGTATGCAATGTAATAGCTTTAAGGTTCATTATCTACTAAGCAAATAAATAAAGAACTAATTATGGCTTGAAGAAGAAAAAAGAATGAAGACTCCAGTAGATAAAGACTAAGAATAGAGAATTCACCTAAGATGTGAAGACCAAACAACCATCAGCAAGTACAGGTAAAGGTGTCTGTCCTCTCTAGTCATTAAATAAATGCCATCCAAAACAACAAGGAAGCATTAATTTGCAGTTGTCCCATTTGCAAAACTCAATCGTCCAGGGCCGACAGGATTTCAGGCAAGGCATCCATCAGAAAACGGCTTCAGAAAGCAGCTCGGCGGCGCCATCGCGGAGCCGTAGAGGCATTGGGACCGTGTGCCTTGGTAATGCCGTCTCAGAATGTAACTAAATTATTCAAGTGAAAAGTCACGAAAGTGCTCAGGGCAGCATTAGCGTGGCTGCTGCCCCCTGGCAAGCAGCCTCCACGTCTCCCTGGGTCGACTCTTGAGCCCCATGAAGGCAGGAGGTTGATTTTCACCTCGTGCCCTGCCACTAAGCATTGCCTCAGACGTGGCGGGACGGGACACAGAAGGGCTGAATCAGTGGACAAGCTAGAGACGGCAGGCAGCAGCGCCCGGCAGCAGGGGAAGCCCTGCAGCTCAGCAGAATGTGGGGCCCCTGAGAGCAGCGAGCAGAGAGACGAAGAAAACCACAGGGCGGTCCGAGTGGCGCGCACACTAGAGGTCACCTTGCAGGTGCATGTGCCAGTGAGCAGGGACCAGAAGTGACACAAGGACATGAAGAAGGAAAAGCCTCTGCCACGTAATGAAGGATCTTTTGATTTTTTTTCTTTATACGTTATCCCTTATTGTTTTTGTATCATTGTCTTCCTAAAAAAATGATCATCAAAAATGAAAAACAAATTATCCAGGCTTCATTTAAAATGATGGCCGACATCATCTAAGGGAGTTTGTTTCTGTACAAATCCCTGTAGCAGAAACTTCTACTTCATTCCAGAAGAAATAGCAGATCACGCTCCAGTTAGCATCCTGGGTGTTGGGGCTCAGCACCTCACTTAGTCCTCACCTCCAAGGAGGGGATGCTGTTATCTTCCCAGTCCACAGACAAGAAATGGAGTCTCAGAGATTTAGTGACTCCCCATACACAAGCAGCTGTGAGTGGAGAGATGTAGGATCTTAACCTGGGGACCAACCCCTCCGATGTAATATCCCCACTAAGAAAAAAGAAGGGAGGGGGAAGCCAAGGTGAGGATGAGTCTCTTACTTCCGCTCTGTGATCAGACTCCAGAGCATAGTCGGAAACTATTCCAGTTTCCACTGCAAAAAAACCTGCCCTGGGATCCTCAGGGAGATCCCAATTAGCAAACGGAGAGAGAACGAGGTAAGTCCTAATAGTGGTTGCCGGCACCATCTGTTAAAATTCATAGGCAAAAATTTTGAGGACAAGCAGGATATCTGCATAGTCTCAAACTATCTCCCCAAGATATTTATAAATTAAAAATGAAACAACGTTAACTTTACAGTGGAGAGACCTAACAGAAACCAGAGACGCTTAACCTCACCAGGGACGAGAGTCACTGACACCACACAGCCCTGACGTGACACGCCAAGGACACGTGACATCTCTACCGTTCCTGCCCCAAACACTCAACCTCAGTGGGTTCATGAAAAAACAGAAATGTCCAACCACTTGATGAGAATGAAAGACGAGAAAGCAACTAGGTGTAATGTGGGACCTTGCACTGAATCCCAGAACAGAAAATGGGTATCAGTGGACAAACGTGAAATCCAAATAGTCTGAAGGGTGGGTACGGATATTGACAGTGGCATGGTGGCCATGCAGAATGTTAACGTTAAAAGAAGCTGGGCGGAGGTGTATGGGGATGCTCTGAATCTCTTTTGTAACTTTTCTATAAGCCTAAAGTGATTTTAAAATAAGAAGTTTCAAAAAAAAGTCATTGAGAAAAAGTCCTGTCACTTAAATATTGAGCTCAATCGCACATGGAAAGCACGTCCTGTAACAGCCACTCTTTTAGATCCTTGAGTTTCTGTCTGTGAGTTATTTTGACAGAATTCAGTAGAACACCCCTCAGGATTGGAGCTAGAGACCCAGGTTTAGGCTCTGGCTGTTCTATTTTCTACCTGATTATCTGGCCTGGAACAATTCATTACCTTGCTGTGGCTCTAACTATGACATAGGTATAAAATCTCCAGCTCCATAGGATTGCTTGGGGACACAGTAGGCGCTCAATCAAGGTCCCCCAGGTCCTCATGGAGTTGTCTGAAGGACGTGTGAACGTGCATGGACAAAGACCAAATCATGCTGTGGAAGTACACAGAGAAGACTGCTAGGTCTCTGGGCCTTCAGAGCAGGCTTCGCTGTTTTTACCTGGGAGTCTCCCTCCAGCGCGGCCTGGGCGTACATCTGCACAGACAATTCAAGGTCTTGTGACTGGTTTTGGTGGCCATAGTAGTACAGGTCTCCCATTTTCAAATATGCTGCAGAACGCAAAACATATCCACTTGTCAAGCAGTTTTATTTTAGGCTAACATTGTCAATTACTGGGCCATTCACTCAACAGAGTGTATCCTATTAAAATTTGAATGCAGAATATTTTTAGGTTTCCTTACTGTGTCAGGAGAAAACAAAAAAGGTTTTCTTTTCTTTCTTTCTTTCTTTTTTTTTTTTTTGTTTTTTTTTTTTTTTCCTGGAGCACCCTATCTAGACACTTTCCATACTCTAGGTAGCTCCCCTGAGCAGGTCTGTTTGAGACTCTCTGACAGCGAACTCAGCCCAGCGGCCAAGGTTGTCCCTGGCCCTCTATTCCACATCTGAAATGCTGCTGCTGTGTTTGATGTGTCTCATATCTCTTTGCTTTGCGTTAGCCGCATGTTTCATGTTTACTTTGAGGAAACACATTTGAGAGCATAGGTGTCAGTCAATATCCAATCAGAAAATCCAGAATCCACCTTGGGTAGCCCAAAGAGGGATTTTTATCATGGGAAAGTAGATGCCTGGGTACCGGAAGAGACAGAAGGCAAGTGGGAGATGGAAGGAAGCTACTGTCACCCCCCAGGATGGGGAAGTGGGGGTGGCTGTGAGGTTCCCAGAGCTTCCCAGTCCCCTGGGAGCTGGACCAGAGAGGGCGGAGTTACTAGGCAGGGGCTGGAACCATGGGACATGTGGCCACTGCCAGACAACTGGTGCAAAACAGAGAGATGGGAAGAGAGAGCTGGGCTTCCCCCCTCTTCCCACTCTGCAGCCTTCCCTGGTGCCCACCACTGGTGATGCCCATCAGAAGCTCCTGGGACAGGAGCCTGGCACTGCATTCCTGGTGGCCACCCCCTCCCACAGACAGCAGAGCACAGGGCTGGGAACACATCTGAGGGCAAAAAGCAAATGACAGGCCAGGGCGTCCCTTTATAGTAGGATGGCTTTTGCGTTCTCTTGGTTTGGAGGTGGGTCTGGTGAGTGGGACAAGGTGCTTGAGTGCCCTGCAGGGGCTAAGAGCAGGTTAGCCAGGGCCTTAATAGCAGAGATTTTTCACTTTCATTCCTAATTGTTTAGAAATATCACACTTCACACCAAGCTGTTAGATGTTCCCTGTTACTAAAGATTAAAAGCCTCTAACGCTTAGGTTAGCACCGTTTTTTTCTATACATACCAAATGAAGGAGCATCGATTTGAAAAACAGAGAAATTATAGTATCTCCAAACACAATTAACACCCAAGTATCTCCTGGCCAGGTCCTAAGAGGTAAAGGAGAGAGAAAAAGTTAATTCATTAATATTTTGGCCAAGTGACTAATTTTGCCTTGGTAAAGCTTAATTCATTATCTTTAACCTTACAGCTTCTGCTTGCAGAAGAATCCATTTACTTACCGGCCTTTCCTCACAGATGTGTGCTAAATTTGTCTGTGACACTTCAATTCCAGTTTCTGCTGCTAAAACATAATACAGCAAAGCTTCATGCCTAAAAATAGATGATTAATAATAAATTTCATATAGTGGCTCTTACTAATATTCAGAGAGCTTTATATTCAAACATAAGAGGGCACAAAATAAGCAGTTTTTTAAAACCACAAAATCATGAGTTTTTTTTCTTTTTAAATAAATACTGTTGTTAAAAATACTGCATGCACTGATTTATTTCCTATCTTAAAGGCTGAGCTCCCAGATAAGGCTGGGGACCTAGTTGGTACAACAGCTACCTCTACTGGCCGAGAGGCGTGCGGAACACTGGCTGAGGACTTGTCCATTAGTCTTTGGTCCTTGAATCTTTCCTTCCTCGCTTAGAGGAGATGAGTGGTATTAAGAAAAAACCCTGGGCTTTACAGTCCCCTGTTTTGTGAAAGGCTTTACAGGACTTAGGATTCGGAACAAGCTTAATTAAAGCTGAGCTTGTGTTGTGCATTAGAAGTTTGGCAAAGAAGAAGCAGTTTACAAGGGATTGATGACAGTGGCCAAAACACATGAAAAATAAATGCCCGACAGCCGTAGCGACTGAGCAAGTGCAAAACAATGAGAGACCACTTTTCATCGGTTGAAAGTCGGGCACAGGATTCACTGATGGCACAATGACAAGGACCCGGGGAAATGCACGCACTCCCGTGCCCGCGCTGGAGGGCCAGTGGTTGCAGTGAGTCTGGGGTCAAGGAAGGAAGTCTGAGAATTCACACACCATTTGTGCCTACTGCTCTCCCTTGGGGGTTTATTCCAAAGAAACCAGATATGTGCAAGGATCCCGTTGCCAAGGGGTTTGTGATAGGGCTGATGGCAAAAGCTGCTACATCAAAGCAAACTCGAAACAAATACCTGAAAGTCACAGACTAGGATCAGTGAACCTCGTGCAGCCACATTCAGATGTGGCCAATAAAGACAATGTCATGGAAGAGTATTGAAAATACTTGTGCAAAACCTTGTAATTAGCATCCCAAAAAGGCAGAATATAAAATTGCATCCCACTTTTGCAAAACACAAATGGAATTAAATATGCACATGTGCATACACCTGTAAATACATATATGTAGAAGAATAAATTCTAAAAACCATCTAACAAATGTTAACAATACTTATCTCTTCATGGTTAGAATGCAGTAATTTCTATTTCTTCCTTTTATCTATCTGATTTCCTCAATTTTCTGTTACCCAGTTTGTGCATAAAATTTGATTTTCACAATAAGTAGTTATTTCTAAAGCTTGTTTTTCATTTTAAGTAGTTGACACAAATGATGCTTTCTTAATTTGAGCCCCACCCAGAATCTGGTTTAGGGAAGGATGGGCGAGAGAAAATGAGGTAACAGATTCTGAAATCACCTTTCTACAGTGCTCAAAGCACCTACTGGGAGACCATTTCATGGAGACATACAGAGGTGGCTGGGAATCAAATTAGGACAGGCAGACCTTCCGTGAGACAGGCTGCAGGTCATGGGACACATGGCTTCTGAATGAGTCAGTTCCCAGTCTCTGAGATACCTAAGGTGGCTGACCAATTAGCTGTGACTCGTGCTAACAGAGACAAGGTCACCTAAGCAGTGTCCCCTGCTCAGGCGGTCAGATCACAAGGCCACACTGCAGGTGCAAACACCACTGAAAAGATGCCTAGGGACTTTGTTACACAGGCTGCAAAAATCATTTTGGGGCATCAGAATCCTCAGAGCTCACCTGACACCAAAGAGGCACCACCGGGAGGTCCTGCAGAAGGTCCCCATCCTTTTATAACAGAACCCTGTTCCCAAGATCTCAAAACCTCAAGTTTCTTCACATACACATGAATGCCCACTAGTGTCTCAGTCTCTACCAGGGATGCTTGAGGAAAGTAGATGGGGCAGACCTGTCCCCCGAAGTCCAGTACTGGGCCAATGCCCTGAGCTGCCATGACTAGCTAGTATGTGGCTCAGATTACTGAAGTGTCACACAATGAGTTCTTGGACAGCAGAAAAACAGCCAAACTGGCTGCTAGAACTGAGGGGTGGGGTGGGAGCTGGTGGTTGACACTGTCAGAAGGCTCACTTGAGAAGCTTCGTAAGACAATCTCTTGCCTCTCAAGTAACCTTGGCAGTAGGGGAGGGAGAGGTTTCATAGGAAGACTTCTATTGTTCAATTATTACATAGACTGGGAGGAAATACTGTAGAATTCTCAAGCTTTTCCATCAAAGGAGAAACTAAATCCATCCAAATGTGATGTCTAAAAACATTGCTGTCAACTCCTCCTGGCTGCATCAATCACCCAGGCCTGTGCATGCTGATGTCACCACCACCCACTTTTATATAGTGAAAGAGTAGGCTCTAAAAGGGGGATTGACGCTTCCCAGGCCAGACTCCCCAGCTTGTTAAAACTTTGAGACATGACACTGATGCGGAGGCCCGACCCACATGCAGCCTCCCGACACTACTTAACTGTGTTTCAACAGAAACCACCTGAAAGTATTAATTACAGATATTTCTACACTTATATTCTGGAACAAACATTTACTCAGCACTTGATAATTGCAGGAAGCCCAAAGACAGACCTCAAAACACTCCTGTCCTTCCATTAATTTCTTCAAGCTTTAGGAAGAAGACCCAAGCTTCAAGTTTTATTTCCAATGCACTCAAGTGAATTGTCTTCCAGACAGACAATTTTGTGGAAGATGGGGACTAAATGCAAGAAAGGAGGGGATTTATAGGAATGAATTGAGAGGCACATTTGCTTCCCTCTCATTTTCAGACCTTGGACAGACATTCCTAGCACTTTTATAATGATAGGTCTTAATAATCAATTCTTTGACCCCTTGCTGTGAATTGTGAATTTGAATGCCTCTGAGCAGTTGCTGGAACAATTATGTTATTTCCTCTGTGCTCTTTTCTTCTAATGCCTCAGGCAGTTCAGATGGGAAAGAGAAAAAAAGAAAAGTCCTGGGGTCTCGGTGGAATTCACTGCAAAAAGGTGAATCTCTTTCAACCGGAACTTTGCATGTCTACTTCTCTCGCCTCAAGTCCACTAGAAGCTGCTAACCTCTGGGGTTAAGTATTTTGGGTACATTTAAGACAAAGCACAATAAAACAGTAGCTCGCAGATAAAACACACATAAGGCGGAGAGAAATGAAACATGACAGCCGGCCTTTCCCTGCTAACGGCGGCTGGTGTCCGAGGACAGCCTCAGGCATGACAACATCATCTTCTGTCTTACGCTGATCCAGCAAAAAGCCCCTTTTTCCATCACGCTCCTCTTTACGCTCCCCCACATAAATCTTGGAACAACACAGGAAGGCAGAAGCTCATCAAACTGACACATGTAATTTGAAAATAACGTCCAGAATAAATTCACTCACACAAAAATGAAGAAGGGGAATGGGCCGGAGACATTGATGGATGATTTTGTTCTATTAAGGGAAAATAGATGGTACCCCAAAAGCCACACTGTGGTGTGAGAAGGCCAGCAAACGCCTATTTCCTATTTAACCCCTGGGCAGGGGCTGGAGACTGGAGGTGCAGGAAGCAATCAGGATGCGCTTTGCCCCAAACATATTTTGACAAAGATCTTCTCATTGTAATGGATACTAGATGTTTTTTCTTGTTGATACTAAGAAGTCTTGAAGTCTTGAAGCCAGGCTGAGATTTACCTTTAACCATTCTTAGCATCAGCACCAGGATTGGCAAGGATATGGAGAAACAGAAATCTATAGATGGTGAGCAGGACAGTGACTTGGTAAAACCACTTTGGAAAACAGTTGTCTCATAATGCTGTCCAGGTGCCATTCATTGCCACCCAGAGGCCCCACTCCTGAGTTGATAGGTAAGAGCAACTCTTCCCTGCATGTCAGAGAAGAAATTAAGAAATGTTTGTGGCTGTGTGGCACAACAAGCACACAAGAAGGGGGTAGGGAGGGAAGAACAGAAGTTCACTGGATTAGAAAAGTCCTGGGGTCTCAGTGGAATTCACTGCAAAATGGTGAATGAAGGGAAGGGAGTGGGGATGGAAATGGGAGAGACAGTAGAATAAACCGGACACAATTTTTCTATGTTCATGGATGACTACATGTCAGAGGCAACTCCACATCATGTTCAACCACAAGAATGGGGAGTTACACTCCATGAATGTGTGATATGTCGAACAAACTCTACTGTCACGTATAACTAAAAAGAAAAAAAAATTAAAAAGTGAGAAAAAAAACCAGTAACGGCAGCAAAAGGGAAATAACACAAATATGCATTAACATAAAATTAATAAATAGCAGCATATTATAGCAGTGAATATGAATGACCCACAGGTACAGGCATCAAAATGTATGAATCTTAGAAGTGTAATGTTAAGTCTAAAAAAAGTTGAAGATTATATATGATATGATTTTAATAATATAAAGGTCAGAAATAAGCCAAACTAAATCCATTGCACAGGAATATATCCATATATAGCAAAACTATACAGAAACCAAGAGGTGGATGAGTAAGACTCAGGCAATGGTGACTTCTGGGGGTTAATCTGGGAGGGGCACGCAAGGGCCTCAACAGTGCTGGCAATGTTCGATGTTCGCCCCGCTAAGTAGGGTGAAAAGTTAACAGGGGTCCCTTTTATTGTTGTGCTCTTGTGTGTCACATTATTACATACCACATATTATTTCATATGTGTCAACTATTACCTAAGAAAAAACCCTCAAGTGGCAATGCCACATCTTTGGCTCCAATGTTCAGCGCCTTTTACCTGGGTCTGAGCCAGCCCCTTTCAGGGTCTCCCTTCCTATCGCCATCACACTCAGCTGTTTGGTTTAAACATCTTCGAGATGGGCTTTGTCAGTGACTACCCTCCACAACACCACCAATGGCTCCCTGCTGCTTCCTAGACCAAGTAAAAAGTGTATCACCTGCCATTCAAAATCCCACCCAGTAGCATTTCTTTGGTTTTGCCCTGTAGGTTCTCAGTCTCACCCCCATGGCAAACTGGATGGCTTGAATTTTTCTACACTTCCTCAGGCTGTTCCTACCTCTTTGCTTTTGCTTCTGCAACGCCCTTGCCATTAGTGCTGTTCCCTGTGTGGCTAAGAGGAAACTCTATTCATCCCTCAAGGCCCTGTTATCCCTACTGCATTGTCAAGCTGACCTAGGGCTCCCCAGTGAGAGAGCAGCCTTCCTCCTTCCATCCCCAGGGCCCCCACCACCTGCTCCTGGCCCCTGAGTTGGCTTGTTCTGTCTATTTGCTTCCATTCCTCCGCTCGTTCAGTAGTTTCTGAGCACTCCCCGGCGTTGCCATGTGCGAGGCCCTGGGACACAAGTCACGGACAACGGACAATAAAATGACTGTGATCCCAGGACTGGGCAGGATTCCTAGGCAGAGGAAGTAGCAGGTGCAAAGGGTCCGAGGCTAGACCTAATGCGGGCCATGTGACAAAAGGTGCATGGAGGAGAAGGACAGCAAGCGTCCCCAACCCCGACTGGTGACATCCCCTGCATGTGAGTGTGCACAGAAGAACCTACTGAACTGAATCAAAAACACACACAGTGCAAAACACACGTAGTAAGTTTTCCTTCCCCAATACCAAGGGACGGGGTGGGACGCCCACATTGAAGCTGAGAAGTCTAAGGCAGAAGTCAAGCCACAGGCATTTTCATTCAACTAACCCTTCATGGCAAAATTTCAGCTGTCTAGTGAAGGGCTTTCTGTTAAATGCCAAAGTAGGCAAGAAAGCCAAGCTACTCACCAGGTTTTTTTACTCATTCTTTTTCTGGGGGGAAAAAAAAGTGTCAGATACCTTTGTGTGGCAAGGGGGCATGTAGGTGTGAGTGTGTGTGTGTGTGTGTGTGTGTGTGTGTACAGACCTCCTCTCCTTTTTGGAAAACCCCACATAAAAATCGAGGGGTATCTTGAAGCATTTGGTTCCCCCTCGGAAGCTTATGGGGAGCGGAGAGCATGAGCCTCCTGCGGAGGCTGGAGAGAATGAGTTACAGTCAAGTATCTGGAGTTTTATGAACTGAAGTTCCCCCGGGAAGCAAGACACCACAGAAACTCCAGGAAAACAGGAAGGTACAGTTACAGTCGGGAAGAGGTAATTTCCTTCAAAGAAATTCCTTTCTGTTTGTGCAAAGTGAGGCCACAGATAATAAACTTTCACAGGATGATAATAACAAACATTTGTATTTGGTGATTTTTTCCCCCGCTGGGCTCATTTCCCTGCACTCTCTAATTTAAGACGCTTGCTTACGGAGATGCCATCTGATGGGTGCGTGACCAGCTATGGACCCAAGGAGGAAATGGCACCTTTGGGGGAATATTTTAATTTTTAATTACAGCTTGGATCCGCGTGTGATCAATGGTAGGTCTCACCTAATGTCTTGGAGGCAGTGGACCGAGGGCTATCTGCTGATTTGCATGTCCTTTTTAGTTATTACAGAAATACCCGGATCATTTAGGCAATAAAACAGCCAAGCAAATGTGGCCCAAAGGAAAATGAGGATACAGTGTGAGAACCGACAGTGTGGAAAAGGGTAGGTCTGTAAGTCCTCGTCCTCAGTGTCTCATCACTCACAGGGCAGGTGAGACATGCCAGCTCCTTGAGAAGCCTAGGAGGGGACATCTGTTTGGTTGACCCCGGATACCGGTGAGCGGCTTTGGCATCCCCAGCTCCTGGTCATGGCTGAAGATAGTCAACTATCTATGAAAGGAGGTGGCCTGAGCCGGTTTTTTTTGTTTGGGTACTGGGCATTGAATCCAGGATCACTCTACCACTGGATGACACCCCAGCCCTTTTGATTTTTTATTTTGAGATAGAGCCTTGCCTGGTTGCTCAGTCTGGCCTTAAACTTGCTATCCTCCTACCTCAGCCTCTCAGTTGCTGGGACTATAGGTGTGTCCCATGAATCAGGTAGAAATCCTGAACTTTCTGTGGCCTGACAGAGAGAAGAAGATCTCACCTAAGGTCCCTCATGTGTTGTCCCTAGACTCTAAAGCCAAGAGGAACAAACTCGAAGGAAAGAGAAGTCAATGTATTTGTGTGTCTTTCAACTTGATGAACGTGGCCACCCCTCCAGAGAACTAATTTTTGTGTATAATTGAACATGGAAATGCTATGTTTTCCAATCAACAGCCAATCAGTCCGTGATACTCAGAATACCATTACTGGAAGCTGTGATTTCCCTGCAAATTGCTCTTTCAGTTACATTTTAAGATTCCATCTCCTAAGACTCTAATGACAGACTGAAAGTTCAGGGCTGAGGAAGTTCACTTTCAGGTGGGTCCGAGCTTACCATGAGCCCTCCAGGTAGGCGTTGAGGCCTTTGCGAATGACATGGCCCAGGTAGCCATTTTTCTCAGCTACGTGCTTCGCCCATCTGAAAAGGAACGGGAAGAAAAAAATATGCAAACTGTGGCAAATTAAATAATCACTTTTTTCTTCATATGATCTCAATAAATCCCACTTGGGGAATATTTTGCTTGTTAGAATTTTTATAAAGCAACAAACCAGAACTGAATGTTAAGAAGGTGAAGAAAATGTGTTTTGAGAGCTTTTCATTCAGTGCCCCTTCTTATGAACGCTCAGTAGCTTCTCTTTTATGGAAACAAAAACATGCAACATACATAATGAAAAATGCCTACCAAGATGAAAAAATAATCTCCACCAAGACTTCTAGTAGTCTTTCCATGAATATATGTTTTTCCTACTCTGTTCCTGTCCCCTAATATATCCTAGAGGGGTATATTAATAATGAACTAATCTGGACTAAAATCACTAAAAGAATAGCAGAAGAATGCAGAACTAACAAGCTCATAGGAGGGGGAAGAGAATAATATTTAAACAGACTTGATTAATACATAGGAAAGAGAAAAAAAGACACAAAGAAAGAAAACTAGGTGGGACAAATAGGAAGTAATAACAAAATGGTAGATTTTAAAAACGAATATATCCAGAACTACATTACATGTAAATAAACTAAATACACCAATTAAAAGCTAAAATTGTGAAATATGTACAAAACCCCAATTATGTGCTACTTACAAAAGATATACTTTAAAAGTAAAGGACAAAGATGGAAAGCAATAATGGGAAAAAGGTACATAAAACTCTTAACAATAAAACCTGGTGTAACTTCATGGAAAACAGAAAAGAAAGAGAGAGAGAGAGAGAGATATGAAGGCAAGAACCATCAACTGAGACAAAGAAATTATAAATGAGGAATCGGTCAACCAGAAAGGCAAAACAATCAGCATCTGTGTGGCCCAGGAAAGTAAAGTGTCTCCATGTGAGGCCAAACCAACAGAACTAGACACAGACACAGCTATCCACACCTGGGGAATTTTAATGCAACCCTTTTCAATAACTGATATGGCAAAACATAAAACGTCAGAAAGGACATGGAAGAGCTGAACAATAGAATTAATGAACTTGCGGTAACTGATACGTAAGTAGACATTGCACCAACTCGTTTAGAAATCATGGCTCTTTTTTTCAAGAGACCGGAAAGCATCTACCAAAATTGACCATATTCTGGTCAGCAAGCAAGCCTCAGCAAATGTCAAAGGATTGAAGATATCCAGCCTATGTTCTCAGACCACAACGGGAATTAAACTGAAAATCAATAACAAAAAAGATAATGAGAAAGTTCATGAAACATGAGTGTTCCACACCAGATAGCCTTCATGACAATGATAAAGAGCTCCGAGACCATTCAAGGTAAGTTCTATGCTGCGCTGAGGTCAGGATGGGTTTGACTCCATGCTGTGCAAACAGCCTTCTGGAGAGCCAGGCTGTGGGTGTCAAGTGGCCTGAGGAGAGGTGAACAATTTTTTTTTCTATAAAAGGCAAGATCACAGGTAATCACTGCTGCATATTCATTTTTCTTTGCTTTACAACCCTCTTCAACTGTAAAAAACATTCTTTGCTCTCGGAGCCAAACAATGGGTACAGAGCCACACTGCAGCTGCTGGCCCTCGTTTGCCAATCTCTAGACAACATTTTAGATATGCAAGACCTCAAAAATGCCTCCTGCTCACCATCGTGCAGGAAGCTACCATAGGATGTATCCTTCCAAAATGTAGGTGCAGAGCAAGAAGAAAGGGGCTCAGCAGAGAGAACATAAACCCCCCCAACAGAGATGGAAGGGAAGGAAACCCCCACAACAGTGATGAAGGTGCTCTGGGGTGATAGCCGTGTCCTGAAAAAAGACTTCAGGAGAGACGTGGGCAAGAAGAGTAACTGAATAGAATACAGGGCGACATAGAGAGAGGAGACTGACATCTGGAAGAGATCGAGGTGGAGATCAAATACCTGCAAAGTGATGAGAATATACAGCTAAGCAAATAAACAGCAATAAGAAACAATTACTGTTGTATAGAATAGAAAAGTTTTGCAAGAAAAAAAAAGCAACTGTAATATTCTGCATGGTTCAGCCACTGACGGCATTTACATGGATGTAATGATGTTAACTCTGATGCTGAGCTGACCACCAACATATGCTCATTGGGAAGATGAGAGCCGGCAGGACGTGTGAGCGTGTGGGACAGTGGGAGGTGGCAGAGGCACAGAGGGCTGCAGCCTTGTCTCTCCCCGGGGCATCACTAGACAAAGCCCCTGTACCAAGGCACAGTGGAATCTGCCTGCTGTTTAGAGAGAAGCAAGTAGAGAAGGAATAAAAGATTGAAAGTGATTTACTCCAGGGAGCAGGAAACAGAGGTTGGGGTGGGGTGGGGTAAGGTGGGGGTAGCGAGCAGGATTCCCTGCCTTTCCTTGTCAAATTTTTTTCTTATTTCTAATTTAGAAATTTTTAAATTTTGGTCTTATTAATTAATTTGGCGCTTTAACCTACATGCATGTATAATTAATAAAAATAAATTTAAAAATGCAAAAAAGGGAGGGAGGGAGAGGGGAAGGGAAAAGAAAAGAAAGAAAGAAAAAGAAGAGAAAAGGAAGTCCATCTTCTCAGGGTCGGTGAGTGGAGGACATGGATTTTCCGTCACGGGTGACACTTGACAGATTCTTACACAACCGCTTTCTCCGGGTCCCTCGGGAAGGTGTCCAGGTTGCCTGTGATATAGTAGAGAGAACACCACAAGGTCCCTTCGATGTGTCCCCCTTGTGCAGCCTTATGGAAATATTCACCAGCTAAAGTCTGCAGAGAGAGACAAACAGACGTCACTGTCATTAGCGAAAGGTCCCCTGGCAGCGCTGGTCTCACCAAAGCCAAAGTGGTGCAGTGCTTGAAGTCCAATATTATCACTGGCTTGAAACTTCTGATACTTGAGAAAACCAGGTCAAGCAATAGTTCCAGGAAGACAGCTCATCACTGAAGCCAGCCTCCGGGATGTATGACCTCGCCAAAAGCTATTCTGTTGATTAAGTTTAGCCAGGAGGGACAACGACAGGTGAAGGAGGGTACCATTGCCTTCTCATTTGATCCTCACATAACCCCCGTGCGCTCCACCAAGACTGTATCAGGAGTCACACCAGGTGAAAATTCAAACATTTGCTTTCCTAACCTTGCTCAATACCTTTCTTCAAACTCCTGTTCGAAAACTGCACTTCCAGTAGGAAGGTGAGAATTAGAAAATGACAATAAAAAATCGTCACTCACAGATGTGTGGGAGGCTCACCAGACATTTGCAATGCATAAAAATATCAGCCTCGTGGGCAATCAGACAGAGGCGGAGGGAAAAAAGAAAACAAACACTTAGATGGGGGTTCGAGCTTCCCCTGATTAACATGATTTTTTGGAGGCAGTTTGCTATTATTTTTAAAAGCATGGGCTCGTGAGGCGGGCCGACTGGGGTTCAAATCCCAGCTCTGCTCTTGATGAGCTCTGTGGCCTTGGGCTTCTCAGTTAATCTCTCCAAACATCATTTTCTGCAATTGTAAAATGTGGCTGCTGATTGTCCCTAGCGGGAAAGTTTGGAGTGAGAATTAAATAGAACACCATAGTCGCAAGGCTTAGCCCCTGATGCTTCACGAAGAATAAGCTTCCAATCCGCTCTCCTGACCCGGCCAGCTCTGGTAGCCCCAGTCTCGCCCATTCCCACCAATGCCACCTCCCTTCTCCCATCTCAATAAATGCCAAACACCTCCCCACCTCTCATGCTCCACACCCCGCCCACCAGCAAACCCTGTCCCCTGGCCCTTCAGAATATCTGTAGACGCCTTCCCTGACGCGACCCTGTGCTGGCCGCTGCCCCCTCTCGCTGGGACTCAACTGCTCCCACCCTGCTCTGTCTTCAGTATCTGCTGGGACCCAGGAGGAGGCTCTTCAATCGCAGCCTGGCATGTCCCTCCAAGACTGTCAGCAGTTCCAGCAAAAGCTGAGTCAGGTGGCCTGGTCAGCGCGCGCTTGGCCTTTCTCCATCTGTCCTGCTTTCTGCTCCTGCTGTCCTGGCTTCCCTGCGGTTCCTCTCGAACACCAAGCCTACTTCTCTCTCGGGGCCTTTGTCCTGTGACCTCCTTCTGGAATGTTCTCCCTGATAGCCCCAGGTCTCCTTTGGGAGGCTGTCACTTCACCAGAGAGGCCTTCCCTGGTCTCCCTTAAAACACAGTTTCCCTCAGGGTCCTCCCTCTGGCTCTCCTTCTCTGTTTTATTCTTTCCCATAATACTTTCTCCACTTGCCCCTTTTGTTAGATATTTTATTTTCTTTCCCTCCTACTGAAAGCGAAACTTCACGTGAGCAGGGACTGTTTTGCCTGCTCTGTGTCCTTACTGCCCAGAAACGTGCCTGGTGTAGGTGGGTGGCCAATAAACGCAGTGGGATATGATGGAGCTGGGGGGATTGTCACCATATGGATATGATTTTAACACAGGGGCTCCATTTCCCACAGAGTCCAGGCCCCGGCTCGACTACACACACGACTCCAAGTTACTCAACCCTCAGTTGCCTCCTCCATAAAATGGACACGATCAGAGAAGACATTTCAGGGGCCTGGACGGTGCCACGTGGGGCACAGAGGAAGGGCTGAGAGGCACCGAGGGCGCCAGGGCTTTCGTTATCATGAGGTCTGGCCTCACACGGGCACCCCATCTGGACTTGGGCTTCTAGTAGGATCAGTCCCAGCTTTTACCCTCAGCCTGGGTCACTTCCTCCTCTCGCCCTGCTCCAGCGGCCTTCCTCCGTGGACCCTGCGCTGGCCTTCCCTGTGTTTCCTCTCCACGTGCCACATGTGGCACCTGGCTAAACGCCTGCCTTTGCTCTTCACTCTCTTCCTAAGGGCACTCTGAGCTGGAGAACAGGGCCTGCCTTCCCCTCCCGGTGCCTAGTCCAAGTTTGGCCCAGAGGACGCCTTCCATCCACACATCAGGGCAGGGGGACTGTCCAGCTGCGGTGCTGGTCTCCAGTCTGCTCACCAGATTCCTCCCAGAAACTCCTGGGAAAATGCCATCCAAATACAGGACTCCAAGATTATACGACGCGTCTGGGTTCCCCATTTCTTCTGCTTTTAACCAGTACTTTGCTGCTTTGGCGTAATTTTTCTTGAATTTGTGGTAATACCATCCCAGGCCATTGACTGCCTGATGCAATCCCTAAATTTTTAGAACAGGAAAGAAATTACTTTTCTAAAAAAAAAATGAAATCTAAAGAGATGCAGAAGCAACTGCTGTGAAATATTCTGCCCAACTTTGAGCAAAACCTTCTCTTTCTCTTTTTTGGGGGCAGATGGCATTAAAGAAAAGCTAAGCGCAAGAAAACATGAGTCTGCCTGAGAGACTTCCCAGGTGGGTTCTGCCGGGCTGCTGCTGGGATTTCAGCCTTCCAGCTCAGCAGTGAGGCTGGCCCCCAAATCACCGCTCAGCGCCTGGGACCCTGAGGCCACGCCCTTGTCTACACTAGCCTCCACTGCCCGGCAGGGTCAGCAGTGCCCTTGAAATTCCTGAGCACCCGACTGTGGCGGGAGACCTGGAACCTGCAGCTGGGAAGGTTTCTAGGTGATCCGCCTGCCCATTCCTCGGCTCTGACACCAACAGCCCCTTGGAGGGACGCAGCTGCCACAGCCCACGTGCAGAGCACTGGTGTTTTGTGACTGCTGGGCTTCCCCATTTCTGGTTGGGCTGAAGCAGAAGGGGTGGGTAGAGAAGGAGGAGGGCTTCAGACCCTGCTGAACTCAGGAGCTGGCGCTGGGGAGGGGCCACTCTAGCCTGGAGCCCTCGTACCTACTGAATGCATCCCATCAAGCACGGGCTGTGCTACACTGCCATGGGAGCCCAGGGGCCTGGTAGGGCCTCCAGCCCACCCAGGAGACCCCTGTGTGCACACCTGGCCAGAGAGTGCACACCTGGCCAGAGAGTGCTCTCGTTCCTCTTTCCCACCTGACCCACGAAACCATGAAAACCAACAGCAAAAAACGATGTAAGGGTCAGACAGTGGCCTCGCAGCAGTGGACTTGTGAAGTCAGAGTCTAAGTTGGAACCACATCTCTTTTGACTCCCCTTTCCCCAGTGAAGACCAGGTGTCTCTAAAGAGCAGGTGATAGGGTTCTTGCCTGCAGCCTGGTCAGTCAGCAGGGGCCTAGAAGGCCATGCCTTCTAGTGTTTATGTTGTAATCTGGGGGTCAGGAAGTTCTGGAGAACAAACTAGCAGAGCCCAATGGAGTGGAAGCTCCCTGAGGGCTGGGACTTCAGTTTTTATCCCAGGCACAGAGCAGGCACTCAGTACATACCTGCTGAATGAATGGGAGCGCTTTGAATGCCAATGAGAATCAAAAGGGATTCCAAACTCTATGCCCTTAGGATGGAGAGTGGGGTTTGGACCCATAGGCTGCCAAGTACCCACCCTGAGAGTGCCACTTGGGAATTTCAGGGCCATTGACCCAATCATGGAAGCATTCTTCTTGAGCCTGTGATGAGGTAAGCTCCCAGTAAATACTGCAGAATGCGTTTATGAAGTAGTAGACCAGGTCACAAGTGACAAGAATCTGCTTTGGGATATACCTACAGAAGGGACCCACGGAAATGACTTTTGCAGTTCTTAACTCAAGTGGCCTTAGCTGTATTCAGAGATACCTGCCACTGACCAAAAACTTTTCCAAACTGCTCCTCTAGGAATTGGTTTTGGGTTAGGGGTCCAGAAGAAATTCTGTTTTATTGCTTAGTACTTAGACTTTGCCTAAGTGCATTTACTCGGTTGGATCAACAAGATCTGCCTCTGTGTAACTTCTAATTCCAAAAATCAACTATATGCAACCTTTACCACAGTCCCTGACAAATAGTAGGGCCTTAAGAAATCCTTGCTGAATGAATGAATGAGAATCACAAAGCACTTTGAAGAACATGACTATGCCAGACCTCAAAACTACATTTCCCCAATAAGTTCTGCAAAAAAAAAAAATCTATTCAAAATAAAGCAGATTAGACTTTAATTCACCACTAGAGACCTGAAGAGATGCAAATTTCACACCTGTGAAACCCATCACTATCCCACTTTAGAATATTCTGGAACCAGTACTCTAAATGACCACCATTACGCTCCTGTTCTATTTCTGCCCTATCCTTTCTGTCAGGTCAGGAGCAGGTGTGCACACTGGCAAGTCCCTCTTCTTGGGCCATGTGCCCTCTGAACAACTCCCATTCTGAGGAGAGTCTCTGCAGTGTCTTATTTTGGGCTCCACTTTCCTGCTCTGGGGAACAGGACATTCTGGCCCCGCCCAGGGAAAAGTAAACAGGGATAGAAAGTCAATAAGGTTGCTTCAGGAGTCTTCATAGATAAGGCCATCATTTGCAGCCTTGGGAACAGAGGCACATCCAAGACTCACAAGGGTATAAAGTGTCCTGTCAATGCCAGGTGCAATGGCTCATGCCTATAATCCCAGTAATTTGGGAGGCTGAGGCAGGAAGGTCATAAGTTTAACTCCAGCTTTAGCAACTTAGCAAGAGACCCTAACTCAAAAGAAGAAACAGAAAAAGGGCTGGGGATGCAGCTCGGTAGTAGAGCAACCTGGGGATCAATTCCCAGCACTGAAAAAAAAAAATCCAATTAAGATGTAGAATTAGAGTGGTTTCTACAAATCTATTAGTTTGCAAATCTGTATGCAGGCTCATGTGAGTGTATGCGTGTGAGTATGCATGCATTGTGTGTGTGTGTGTGTATATGTGTGTGTGTGCGCGCGCGCCTCCTCTCAAGAGCTTTCATAACCTCGTTTCTGTAGTGCTACATAGAATCTGTGAAAAATAGGGACAAAAGCAAAATAATTCCTAAACCTGCTAATAACCTTGGTAAACAGTCCCCTTATCAAAGCCCAAGAAGCCAATGGGAATTGGACAGGACGGGGTTAACCTCCTAAAGAATTAGACTTTTGGTTTTCCTAATTCATTGGCATTTACACCATTCAATTTCAAGGAGCCCCCCGCTGCTTGTTATCAGGGCAGCTCATGATTATAATTTTAGCCTTCAAACAAAATCAGCCTGAATTCTATTGACTGGAAGGTGAATTCAGCTTTTGAATCCGACTGTCCCCATTGTGGCTGGATTCTGTTAAGTGCAGCAACTCAAAAATGATGAACTGCTGCAGCCCGGACCCTGCCCGCCCCACCTCCAGTAGGAAGAGCTGCCTTTTCCCTCAGCCTCTGAATGCAGGGGTGCAGAGTGCACTGCTCCTCCCACAGCTGCCCGAGGTACCTTGAAAGCTGCTTTCTTCATCAGCTCCAAGGCGAGCCGTCTGTTCTTTTTCACTCCTTGACCCTAAACATTGATAAACAGCAATAATCATCAGGAAAATCAACTATGTGCACTGACAAGCATCACATAAAATACTTACAAATAAACCCCCATCCTAATTAAGAACTCCACCTTAAACATTTCTATGCTCAGCACCAATACGTCTCCATCGCCACCAACGCCGCCATCGTCATCATTAGGATTTTGCTCATATTTGTGGAACAGAGGCAGCAAACCTCAACCTTAGCATCGGTACAAAAATCCCCCTTGATCCCCGTGTGAATCATTTTCTCGACACGCCCAGGGTCCTGTCGGGAGAAGCCAGGAATCGGGTTAACTGTGTTTGGTTTCCTGGATGCTTTCCTCCGGGATTATCTAGTATGCCAGCCAGACAAAGCACGTTATCTGGGTTGGACAGTCAAGAGTTGTTGGGCAGTTGCTGGTAGCTTCCTTGGTCCTGGCTCCAGACCCCAGGGTGTGACGCTGTGGCTTCAGAAGCAGCTTGAGAACCTGCTGCGAAGGAGATAGGACCCTGTGAAATTGGTTGCCTCAGAGGCAAACGACAGACACTAACAAGGTTCTTCCAGCAAAATCATGATTTTCCAGAAGAGTTGGTTTATCCTTCTGCAGAGACATGGTCTCTGAGGCTCTTGTTACAAGAAAGGAACTCCGTGGCCCAGGCTGAGGTGTCTGCAAGACCACGTGCAAAGTGGTGGGTCTGAGAGGTCTCTGGGGACACAGGTCTGACAGTGAAGACGCCGGGCACGGGGAGCCAGGTGGCAACGCTGCTGCTCCAAACTCACGGAGAAGTCCAACACCCTCAATCCTCCAGGGGCCTCATGGGGTCTATTACTGTTTGGACCTGGAATGATCTCCCAAAGCTCAAGTGTTGAAAGTCTGAGCCCTAATGCAAACGGTTCAGAGGTGGGGGCTTTCAGGCAATGACTGGATCCTGAAGATTCAACTAATAGGATGATGGATTAATCCACGGATAGCAGAAAGGACGACTGGGAGATGGCATCTAGTTGAAGAAGTAGGTCACCCGAGGCGCGCCATCCCTCTTCCTTCCCTCTATCTCTCTCTCATCTTTCTGCTTCCCACCTGCCCTGTGCTGAGCGGCATTCCCCCACCATGCCCTTCTGCCATGTTCCTGAGATGGTGTCAGCTGACCATAGATTGAGACCTAGGGAACTGTAAGCCAAAATAAAGCTCTCCTCCTCTAACTTGTTTTAGTCAGGTCACAGCCATGCAAAACTGACGAACACAGGGTTCTTCTGGACTCAGACAAAGTCAACAGGGTCACGTGTGAGGTGAACATGAGAGGCTTTTGCAGGAATGCAGCTATTAGCTCTGTTGAAATGCTTAAGTTCTCGAGCAAATGGAGGCGGCACTAAAAAGTGCTCCTGGGTTGACTAACATGGGCCACCAGAGTCCTGTCATCATGGCAGCCCACCAGAGATGACACTGTCATTCCCACCCAAGAAGCCTCTAAGAGTCACACACTGTGTGAGGCCCAGAGCCAGGGTTTGGACCCGGACAAGTGAACTTCTGAGTCCAAGCTTGTAACGGTTACTCTTATTTTCTCCTGTACATTTCAGCTCTGTGGTGAGAAAGTACAGTGATTCATAATCTCCTGCAGGACACAGGAAACACATAAGGTAGGCTGGACTCTGTATTTTCCAGGACCCCAAATAACATTATGAATGGAACTAAAGGTGAAATTATATGTACCAAGTTTCGACTAGACTTTAACTTACCTACTTAATAAAACTGATGGGCTGAAGCAAAGAAGATGATGGAAATATTTTTCAGAAGTGCACCATTACTTCACTTAATTACAGAAGAAGAGGAAAGAGAAGGACACAGAAGGACGTTTGGAATAACTGGATAGGGAATGGGATAACCTTTTTTTGGACTGCTGGAAGAGTATCAGAAAGGCCAGAATCACAGAATGGCAGAACCTGGTTGAGCTCAAAGCTTATCTTCTTCAATTTTCTGTTTCGAAGGAATAAAAATGGGGCCCAGAGATGCTGGCTTGTGCAAATCTATAAAGTCACAGCCACAATCGCAACCCAGATATTTCAGTTTCTCAGGCAGGATGTTTCCCGTGTACTTGCTATTTAATCAGAAGTGGGATGGCTTCTTGTACAAAGCACTGTGCACAAATCTGAGTAGTATTGGAAATTGTTAAATGTGGGAAATGTCAAGTCCTGGCACAGAGTGAGTCTCAGTAATTATCTACTGGAGGCATCGAAGTAGGACTGTTGCTACAGTCAAAGTCAAGGCTTCATCCTCCTGTGGATACAAATGGGATGCACCTGACTGCCTTGGACTCTCCACAGCTACCATCCTGGTGCCATCTTTGCACACAATGACTTAGGTGCCCCCACACTGCCAAATGTGTCAAGGACACAGCTGTCCTTTACATTTGGAAAACCCATTTTCCACTGGGTTCTTTCACATGGAATACACTGGGAACAGCCTCTTAGCGAGGTGAAAATCTTCCCTGAGATGCTGATAAAGGGCTTCCTGCCTCCCACCCAGAGATAACTTAGCTAGGATGCAAGAAAACAAAACAACGAAAAAGCTTTCAGGTTTGGGAAATCGGAACCGAGAAAACATGTCACCAGCAGAATCATTTATTTATGTACGTGCCTTTCCTGCTCAATAGCTCCTAGAACAGAAAAAATGTCTGATGCATGCCTTTATCATTTCACAGTTTGCACAGTGACCAGTCCCAACTCTGTGGGCAGGTATCTCTCCTCTGTCCTCTGCCCTCCCCTCCAGTGTATGCACCCCCTGGGGCCAGGGATGTGACTCATGCACCCATATGTCCCTCCACCTTGTGCAGAGTCTGGCACTTTGTCAGCCCTGAGTAGATGCCTGCTGAATAAACACATGGATGCATTGGCATATGGCGAAGATTCAAACAATTTCTATGTTGATTTGATGCCTGGAAAGAGAAGGTCCAGGCTCTCAATTTGGAAACCATAACAACCAATAGCATTTCAGGCTTTGATGGGGTTTAGAGGGTAGAAATGTAGCAAAAGTCATGGTTGTTAATCAGTAAGTGTCCACAGCTGTGGTTCTGGAGATGTGCCTCGCCATGTGAATACACGTCCTTGTTCGAAGACACTGACTTTTAGGGGCAGCTGCATTCTTTGGGCATGGAAATAAGGACCAGGGGTTTCCTTACCACAGCCAAAGTGTTCTGTTTTTCCAAGGTAGGTGAATTTATGACTCTCTGTTTGGGGGTGAAGAGCACAGATTGGGAAGCCAGTCTGCCTGGATCCTTATCCCAGTCCAAAATGTTCATCTGGGCAACCTTGGGTAAGTGACAAAAATCTTCCTGTGCCTCTGTTTCCACAAATATAAACTATGATCATAATACACTAAGGCTCCCTTATACACTGTCTGTGAAGATTAAAGGCATTAATTCACCTAAGCGCAATCAATGAGTGTGAACGATTATTCTTTTGTATAAGGTACACACATTTCACAGTTCTCCAAGCTCATTGATCATGTTATCACATTCAATCCATGACCGTGACCTCGTCTCATGAGATGAGATGGTTCCAAGGACATCCATGCTTGCCGAGGTGGGACTGTAACATCTCTGTCGGTCTCCTGGATTCTTCCCAGGCCCTTCTCCTTATTCTTCCACGGGTTCAAAACCAAGATCTTTGTTTTCTTTGGTGGGATTGGTGAGATGGGGCCCCAACCCACACTTTGTTGAAGCAGCAGTTCACTGAGAACGCTGGTGGCCAAGTGCAGCACCCGCTGTCTGGCAGCCCTGCATCAACCCATAAAACGGGGGGGTCTCCCTGGGAAGGCCACAGCTTTTGAAAAGTACAGAGAATCCAGGTGACACACGTAAGATTAACAGTAAAAAATGCAGCCAGCGAAATGCTGTGCCCCTGCCTCTTTCGCCAGTATCCCCCTCCATCAGGAGTGACAGAGGCCGGGGCCGGGGCTAACTGCTTCCACCATAGACTCCAGGTTTGCCTGCTCGACCCTGGAAACTGCTCAGGAAGACGGGCAGTACGACCGCACAATTCCAGGACAGACTAAGTGGTTCTTACCTTGAACAACACAATGGCGTAGTCGTAGATTAACGCGGGATCCTCAGTCTCCAGGGCTCCCTTGGCGTACCACTCGATGGCGGCTTCGGGATTCTTGGTCACACCTTGCTGCCCCCAGAACAGCATCTGGGCCAATCGTTGCTTAAAGACAATAGCAATTTACAGCAGTGCTTTTCCTGTTTAAATCCTAATGTAAGACTTAAAAGTGGGGGCAAACCTGGTTTAAAATGTTTTATGTGAAGAACGAGGAATCAGAGAGACACACTCTGTCTTCCAGTGATGGGGGGAGGGCGGGGGGAGAGCCTGAAGGTGGATTTGTATTAATTCAGCCCCCAACAGTGGTGCCTGTGTGTGTGTGTTTTTACTGCTGTGTGTGTGTTTGCTGGCACCCAGGGCCAGAGCTGGACAGAACTCGGCTCACATTTCACAACTCTCTTTTTCTTGTCTAATACCCACTCCTTTGGGAGGTTCTGCTATCTTTCTGGACCAGTGATCACCATGGAGATGTCTACAAATCTCCATTGCTCCGCGATCCCTCTAGAGCACTGAGCACAGCTCCCGTCCTGTCATCTGCGGATGGATCCACCATCAGAGTCAAGGCTGGGAGCTGTGGAGCAGCAAGACCCTCAAGATCTTTTTAATCTTTCTCCCTGCACCCCCGCCCCTCGTAGAAGTTCACAGAAACTTCTCTGCCAAGAGTTTCTGAAGCAAAGAAGAAAGAAGTATCCCTTGTGAGGGAGGTGATGTCAGTGGAATTTCCAAAATCACACACTGGACTTCTCAGAACTGGGAAGATGCAGCTCAAGGCCAGATGCCAAAGACAGGGGCTGGGTCTGCGGGCAGCCTGGCCCCATGGCTCCCTTCCTGCCTTGGCTCCCTCCTGCTCCGCCTGTCATCTCCTTCTCTTCCCTTTCCCCCCCAGATACTTTCATCTTTCAGCGAAGTATCTGCCGACCTGCTGGGGGATCTGTAGGAGGGCGGGAGGCCCATTCCACAGGAGGCCCTGAGCAGGTGGCTTTGTTAATATCTTTCATTCTCTTTTTTCTTTCCTTTCCCCCTGGCTGCTCCTCTGTCTGCTTAGCAGCCAGGGAGGCTGCTGGGCTCTGGGTGCACTCAGCAAAGGCTGGATCCCTTGGGTAGGAAGGAGGCTCCCTCCCCGTGCAGTCACCTGGCCAGGCTTCTGGGGGTGGGGGACAGCACTCTTCACAGTGAAATCTAAGCAAGGAATGAGACAGAGGACCCTGCCCCAGTGTGCTGCCCTTCCTCGCACATCTCAAAAGTCCATTTAAAGAACATGAGATGTTTGAGAGACAAGGTCGATCCGTTTGGCTTGACACACCGTAATGATTTTCTATTGTTCTTCCAGCTGAATACATGGCCTTCTTTTCAAAGCCCATCTAATTTCTCCTGAACCCAAGATGCTTCCTTGTTTTCTATCTGATGCATCCAAAATCTCTGAAAGGAACCTGCAGGGCTGCTCACAAAGACTGTGGTGCTCTCCTTCTGGGTGGCCACTAGGACGGTACTCTGTCCCACCTGACGTCAGGAGCAGCCATGTGACTGGCTTTGCCAGTGAAACATCAGTCGTGACCTGTGCCACTTCTAAGCAGAGGCCTTAGGAGCCAGCCTGGGACACATATGTAGAAAAGCCTCGGTCAGCCTGGGCTCCAAGGGACTGTGAGAGCAGAGCCCCGGCCAGGCCCCGCTGGACAAGAAATCCTGTGTTGTGAGCCAGAGATACACTGGGTTGTTTCAAGTCCCGGAGGTTTGAGAGGTTTTGATGGCCTGATCCACCTCGGCCAGTGGGATGTCTGAGACGGGGGAGCGTTTTACCTGGGCTGCTGCATTGCCTCGTGAGGCTTCGTGCTTCAGCCACATGAAGACGTCCCCATCTTCTTTGGTTTGCACCTTGAGTATTTCATCATCTTTTAGTCTAATGGTTTCAACATATGCCTAAAAGGAAGGAAGGAAAGAATAAGGGAAGGAAGGAAGGGAGGGAGGGAGGGAGGAAGGAAGGAAAGACGGACAGGCAGACAAACCCATACGCTATGGGCATGCAAAAGACCTGAGGGTAGTTTTAAGGGAGCAGTCAGTTGCTCCAGCACAAACTACGTGAATAACCAAAACATGAGGCGGCCCACCATGCCCCAAGACCACATTCTTTTTAAACAAACGTATTCTGTCTCATTTCGCCACACGCGTGTGTGTTCCTATCAAAGTGTTTGCATTGAGAGGCCGGATTTTTTCCCGCTTCCACTTCTAATATTCAAGCTTGTTTGGCAGTCCATCTGGTAGCACAGATTTCAGAGCCAGAAATCACACACACACACACACACACACAGCCTCAAAAAAGGTAGATCAATATTTTCTGAATATGACCTTAGTTTTTAATCCCAAAGTATTACTCTCCTGCATGACGAACCCTTTTTATTTTCAGGCTCAGCTTCAAGTATCTTTGGGCTATTTCCCAAAATCTGAAAATCTACTCTGAAAAGAAGAAGGCATGTTAATTCTCAGAATTGGAGAAAGAATGTTCTGGAGGCTCTACAGATGGACCCAAAGGGAGAGTTCACGAAGTGTTTTGAATTTGCACACAGCCTTTGAAGAAAATAAGATTCATCTTGATGCATGAATTTTGGCTGTTCATTAGAAGTCTGGTCCCATTGTTCCAGGCTCCCCCCCACCCCCTGCCCCCCTCAGGATGACCCTGGGCCAGTGCCAGGGGGGGATCCTGAAGAGCACTTCCATGCCCAGCACTTGCCGCAGGCAGGTGCCCAGGGGCCCAGGCCTGGTTTCCCTTCTGACTTCGTTGGTAGTTTAGGAAATACGCAGAGTCCCTGACTCTGGGCCACAGCCCCAGTCCTTCTGTGTCTCCCAGCGGCTCCTGCACTGTGCCTGTGGAGGCAGGTCTCCTTCAGGGCATCAGAGCTCTATCTGGCTTACTCTTTGCCAAGTGACCAGTGTGTGCAGAGGGTGCAGCCTGAGTGCCCTTCAGCTCAAGCTCCAAGGGACACTCTGTTCTCTGCGATGAGCCTGAAATCAGGCAAAAGCTCGAGGAATTCCCTAATCAGGGATTCTCAATGGGAGGGTTTTCGTTCATCTGGAGAACTTGGGTGTTCTGATTTTTCGATTTCTTTTTCTTCTTGTTTTATTTCCTCCTCCTCCTCCTCCTCCTCCTCTTCCTCCTCCTCCTTGCCATAGGACTTGAATGAAAGAAATAACACGGGAAGACACTGGTTCTGCCCTACAGGGAGGCTCATACCCTCAGGTCTTCCTGCCCATCTCTGGCATTGATGACGTATATCACAACCTGCCTTACGGCCTGCTTGGCACTGTGCCGACTACTTGCCCAGGTGGATGCATCGAATCTTTGTAACCTGGTAAGACAGTCATTCTGGATGTCCCCATCTCACACATGTGGACACTGAAGCCCAGGGAGGTTAACTAACTTGCCTGAGATCATATATTCAGTTCTTAGATTTAGGAGTTTGGATCCACGTTGCCCCACACTCTGCACCTGGCCTTGGTATTCTGTAAGGAAGAAGCAAGTGGCGGCTTTCACTGTCTCCCAGGTACCTAAGGAACTCCACTGAACTGGGCTGTGGGAGTCTGGGAAGAGACCGTGTCTCCAGGGGGCCCCAGAAGCCATGCGTCACTGTGAAGAAGGAACACGTTTGTCTTTTGTATCCCTGACCCAGCCCTTGCATTCTGCTGGGTGGTGCCATTGGGCTTTGCAGCAAGGTAGGGCCATTAGGAGCACTCTTAAACATGCGACATAGGGGACTTGAATTCTAACTCACCACCAACTACTGAAGACCTGGGCCAGTTGCTTTATTTATCTGATACTCATGTTCTGCACCCATAAAATGTAGCTTAGCATGGTACCTGCTATGTCAAAAGCACTCAGCCTACTAACCATTATGTTTTACACTGCAAACAGAAAGACTTGGCTTCAAATCAAGGCTCCACAAATTATTTGTGGTGTGACATTGGGAAAGTTTTTTAGTATCTCTGTATCTCAGTTGCCTCTTCCATAAAAAGGGAATAATATATTGAGCTTATAGGTTAGCATGAAGATTGAGTGAGAAAGTTCATGTGTGAGCTCAGCCGCTCCCGGGTGCAGGGCCTGCTCTTACTAACCAGAAACATCATTTTTAGGGCCTTGTTCACTCTAAAGTGAGAAGCGCTGACAGCAGTTAAGAATGTCAGCCTTCCTATTGGTATTTGCAGTTTTGTACAGCTCAAAGCCTTATTTTGTGGGGATGAAGATCTACATAGGGAATTTTGTGCTTAGAAAATGGAAGGAATAGAACTTGGGGAGAGAGTGGGGGCTGGAGACATGGGAGAGCGTTCACGCTATGTGCTGGCCTCCGTTCAGCGCGTGGCGTATGGACTAACTTATTTGTGCTGCAAAACCTGCGGGAGCTGCAGAGCGTGGTGGCTCCTGTTTTACAGGTAAGAAGCTGAGGCGGAGAGGTGAGAGGTGAGGGGAATTGTCCAAGATTTCCCACTGTGAACAGCAGGCCCGGGGTGTGAACCCAGGCAAACCCGGCCCTGGGGCCACACATGCTGCCTGCCACCCCCAGGCAGGGGGCTGCTTCTCCTTAGCAACTAGTACCACGTCAGAGCCACGTGTCTGGGCCCTGGCGTGAAAACAGATCATGTGCAAGAGCATCTGAAGACAGAGTGACCCTTAAAGGGGGCAGCATGGGGTTGTCCTCTCATCCAATTAGCATTTGGTGGCCCAGAAAAGAGCTGTGACATGAAGAAACAACAGTGGTAGGGGACACACAGGGTATGCAGAGCCAAGGGATGCTGACAGAGATCAAATGTCCCAGACTAGCCAGTTCTAGAATCTTCCACAGTTTCCAGAAGGTTCTTTTGTGGCCATTTATAAAATCAATGTCTCCAGAATGAGCACGGAGGTTCACATCTTATATTGCAGGGTTGAAAGCTGCTGCCAGGTCCCTGGAGGCCCAAAGTCTGGAAACTCTGCAATCCTCAGACCACCCTGGGCCACACGCCGGAGCAGGCGCCAGGCTGTCCTGGAGATGCTGGTGCTCAGGGCTTTACCGCCTTGCCCTCTCTCAGCCTGCAGGCTGCCATCACTGATTTCAGGAAAATCCAGACGGGGGAGGGTAAAGGAAGGGAGCAGAGAGGGAGGGAGAAAGGAGAGAGAGACGGGGGAGAGAAAGAGGGAGGAGGAAGAGGGAAGACAGGAAGACAGAAGAGGCCAGGAAGATGAAAACCCTCCAGACGTGGAGCTGGAGAGGCTCTCAGCAGCCTCATGTTTTCCAGAAGCATCTGCCTTCTGCAGACTTGTGAAATATAATGGCTCTGCCGGCACTCCCGGGAGCACGGAGCAGCTGGCAAGAGGAATGGGCGGTTTCATAGCCTCCACTTAACCTGCCTGCCTCTGCTACCTCCCTTCAGAGCCCATCAGAACTGCCACAAAGAACCTGCCTTTTGAAGAGCTGAAAATCAGCTGCATGTTGGACTCCCAATAGGACTGTGTGTTTTCTTTGTTGAAATTTAACATTTTAGGACTTTTAAAGTAAAGATGGGGAAGTATCAACTGTAACTGAAAAGAGACAGAGAAACAAGATTCCCCAAATGTGGGATGTCAAGAGACGCAGGGTTTAAAGCCACGTGCTCTGGGCACCCACCGTCTGTGATGAAGCCCTTGTCACATCTGAAGGCACTGGCATCAACAAGACACAGTTGTCACTAGCTATTCATCCCTGGATGAGCTCTGCCCTCACACCCCTTCCATCATTCCATCAAGGTAAACACTGAGAGCCAACTGCACGTCCATCAGCGTGTGGCTCTAGGGTCACCAAGGAGAACAGACAAGGTCCCTACCTTGAGAGCTTATGGTCTGAGAGGGAGCCATCTCTGTAACCCTAGGCACAGGAGCCATGACAGATATGGGCTGGGCTCTGTGGTGACATTGCAAAAGGAAGATCCAGGGAGGAAGAGGTGACAGGTGTGCCACTATAAAGGGGGAGGTCCCCAGGGGAAACAGGGCGTGGAGAAAGCAGGAGAGAGGAGGAGCCGGGCAAGGCCAGGGGGCAGGAGCACCACAGTGTGGCCAAGATTTGCTATTGCCAGAGCTGGGGCCAAGCCAGGGTGGTTAAGAGCTGAGGATATGGAAGAAGAGGGTGGAGGCATGTCTATGTGCTCTGTGACCAGCTAGCTGGACTTGGTTCTCCGGGGTCAGCGCTTCTGAACCCTGGCTACATGCTGCACCCACCTGAGGAGCTTTAAATACAAATACTTGCAATCATCCCTCAGGAGCCAAAGGGGATTTGTTTTGCATATAACCTAGGCACATCCCCCACATAGTTTCAATCATCTCTCCATTACTTTTCGTACTTCATACATTGAAAATGCTATGAAAATGGCCATTAGACTGGCTCATTTAGGGAATAATGACAAGGGGAAAAGTCTGCACATGGTCAGTACAGACACAGTTTGGTTTTTTCTTTTTTTCTTTCCAAATATTTTCAGTCTGTGGTTGGTTGAAGCCGAGGGTATGGAACCTATAGCTATGGAGGGTCGGGGGGTCACCAGCACTCCTGGGCCCCACCCCTGTTGCTGCATTGAGACCCTGTGGTGGAGCCTATGCACAGGTGTTCTTTGAACCCCTGCTGATTCTGACACTCAGCCAGGTAGAGAACATCCTCAGTCCCTTGTGAGAACAGTGGGAAGGGTCAAGATGACCTGAAGACCAGAGAGGAGGCGTGTTCTCTCCTGTGGTTGCCACACACTGGGTGATTTACCAACAAAAACTTATTTTCCCACAGCTCTAGAGCCTGGAAGCCCAAGATCAAGGTGTTGGCAGGTCTGATTTCTTCCAAGGAGGCTCTCTGTGGTTTGCATATGGCTGTCTTTTCTCAGTGACCCAGCACAGCTGTCCCTCTGCACTGTCTGTGTCCTAATATCGTCCTAAAAGGACATCATTCCTATGCAATTAGGGCTCATCCTAATGGTCTCATCTAAAAGCATCACCTCTTTAAATATCTTATCTTTAAGCATAATTCCATTTGCAGATGCTGGGGATTGGAACCTCAGCATACGGATTTTTTTTTTTTTTTTTTTTGTGGTTCTGGGGATAGAACCCAGGACCTAGCAAATGCTAGACAAGTGCTCTACCACTGAGCTACATCCCCAGCCATCATATGGGTTTTGAGGGGACACAATTCAACACATAGGAGATGGTGGCTGTTGTAGCAGCTCAGTGGAGAGAGGATGAAGGACAAAATCAGGCTGTGGCAGCAGGGATGGAGACAGGGAGGAGAGAGAAACTGGCATGTAGAGCTGTTGGGGGTTGTTGACGGACAGGATGATGGGGCATCAGAGACTATGCCCCAGTTTCAAGTATAGACCATGGTGCCACCAGAGGAGGTGCTGCAGGGGGTGGGAAGGAGGAGGAGGAGGAGGAGGCTTCCTTTGTGACGCCTCTGACTGCAGACAGGGACATGTAAGAAAAGCCTCAGCTGGAGACGAAGGGTGGAGTGTCATCAGCACTCAGACAGTCGGTATAGAGAACCCCTGTCCCCCCACCACCCAGAAAATGCAGAGGGAACAGGAAGCCACCATCAAGCCTGGAGGGAAAGCAACTTCTAAGGAGTGGGCAGAATAGGAGGAACTCATTCACGTCGTGAGCCACAAAAGCAAACAAACAGAAACACTAGCCATGTTCTTTCTGTTTAATCTGAAGCCGAGTCCCACTAAATCATAAAGAAGTGACATGGAACGAGAGCCCTAATAAAGAAGATGAAATGATGTGAACCACACGTTACATAAAAGAGAAAATGAAACAAGAATCAAGGAGGGAGTTATTGACAGATCCTTGGTTTGTTAATTAGAGGTCTGGCTTTCTATAGCTCCTCATTTGCTATATTATGCTGGTGAATTAATAGATGTCTCAACAAAAGGACATTTAAATCAATGTATGACACCTGCTTAAATTCTCAAGAAGCCATTAATTACACATTCTTAAGAAAATGAGCTATGACACAACTCTTCTAAGTGTATAATTCCTATCTGAGATCCTTAATCATACGACTTTTCAGCTGCAAGATGGATCTTTTCTCTGGTTCTAACCAATTAAACATTTTCTTTCATAATCATAACATTTCATATGCCAAATCTTCAAAAGAAAAGGAGCTTGTTAGCAACATACCATTTCCCGTTGCTAATTTATGCTGAATTAGAATTCTTTAAAGTATAATATAAAAAAAAGTATAACATGAGACATATAGGGCACTATTAACACATCCTGGCTCTATGGAAAGACAAAGGAAATGTTATTTTTGGAGCCTGGTTTTGTAAAAATGTCTTTTTTCAGGGTGATTCTTTTAAGATACTTTATTAATAAGTTAATTCTTATTGAATGGAGGTCAAATTTTGCACATGGTTTGTGTACACTGAAAGAATATTCAGTACAAATAATAAGGGGGTGTGAGTTTATTCAGCAGGAATCATTTTCTAAAGGAATTAAAATGTCTCCATAGACGGGCTTTGGTGGTTACAGCTTCACTCATGTTTAATGTTCACTGACAGCACATATCTTTGAGTTGTTTATTTCATAACCGTACAGTGGCCTCTATGGATTTCTTTTACGAAAACCATCCATTCCCAAATATCAAAGCATGCATTTTTTGCACTTTGGGTTTCTGGTACAACCCAGCAGCGCAGCTGGGGACCCAGTGTTCTGATTCGCAATTACCCACTAGCCCAAGATTCGCCATCCTGACCCTCAGGCCTGCTCACCAAGCAGGGGAAAAGCAAGTTATGACACAGATCACAGCCAAATCCTGCCACACGGTTATGTACCGTCCCTGCCTGCACAAGCCCAGGCACCCCGTTCTGTTTCATATTCCTGTGGCAGAGTAGAGTAATTGCAAGGACTGTCCAGGCAAAGTCAAAAATATTTACTATCTGGCTCTTTAGAGGAAAAAAAAAAAAATATATATATATATATCACACTTCCCAACTCGAGCAGCTCATGTGCTGTGACCCTGAAGCCAACCTCCTGTCTGCTGTCCCATGACGCAGGCTGGTGTCATCAGGCCCGAGCTCTCCTTTTGTCCCTTACTACTTTGAGCCTGTTAGGTCTGGAGACGATCCCTCTGTCAGTCTAATCTAACACGTGGCTTTGTTTGGTTTTGGCAGATGTGAGCCACTGATTTCTTTGCCCAATGAGTCAATAAGATTTGGAAGCCTGCAAAATGAGGGGCTGGAGTTGGTGCCCCCTCATCTAGTCCTTAGTCCAGGATAGGACAAAGTCATCAAACATCACCTGCTGTTGACGGTCACCCAGGAGCACGGGGCCAATGAGGTTCATGTGATGGAGACAGACATTTCTCAAGTGTGCAGCACTGGGATCCTGGCCGGGTGTGGCACTGACGTCTGTGTATCGTAGTCCCTGCTTGCTCACTGCATTATTGATAAGCACCCCAGGAGATTAGTGCCTCTCACAGTTGGACTCAGTCCTCCCTAACATCTCCAGACCTTGCCATTGCACACAGTTTTGGGAGAAAGACAAGAGGTTTATTCTCCTAATGCACTTTTTTTTGTTTTTGTTTTTGCAAAATCCAAATCTGTCCAGGGCCAAATCTCCCCTGCACATACCAATCTACCCACTCATGGAAAGTTTCCTGTGTACGGACGTGGACTGTACAACCTGAGAACAGAGTCAGAAAATGTAAACTAGAGAGGGCAAGAAAGCTTCACTCTTCATTTGATCATGCTCGCTCACCCTCTGAGAGACAGAAAAAACCCTTTATAGATAGTTCAGAAACCCTGGTAAACAGCTCCCTCACATTTCCACCCATCCCAGGTACCTGGTCTCCTTGCAGCGTGTGCTGGTCAAGGGGTGTCTTCGTGGCAATATTGCTGTAGTAGGCATACGACAGTTCCCAGTCCAGGGGGTAGCTGTCAATACCCTGGTAGTGCTTGTACCCAAGATTCATTGCAGACAGCCTCTCGCTGCCCTGGCCTCCAACCAAGCTATACAGCATGCCCTGTTAGGGAAATTGGCAAAGTGTTCACAAGATTGAGGACAGGCTTGTAAAATCCTAACGCTGAAAGGTCATCCAGCTCAATCCCTATACATGATCCTGCCACTTCAGAAATTGTGAACTTGCCTTTGAAAAAAGTCCGTCTCTAGTAAATCAACTAACCCAGACCTCTTATGGCTCACAAATCCCCAGCTGTCATCCTTCCTAACATCTAGTATCTTAAAATGAGAAATGGGGACCTTCCTGAATTCCCTCAGGACTTTCTTGCCTCTCAGCCAACTGGTCTAAAGACCCCTGTGCTGCTTCAGCTGCATTCCCTGTGAACACATGCTCTGAATGTGGGCACACACCCCAGCCCCCACTCTCAGAGTGTCTTTATAGGCTGGCTGGTCCAACAAGGTCATTTCCTATTTGAGGAGATAGAGACCTAGCAAGGTAGAGCACCCAGCCACTGAGTGGCACAGAGAAAGCTAGAATTTTCTACACTCGTCCACCTTTGAGGGGACAGCTTCAGGGACTCAGGGAAACATCCTATTGATCAGGAGCATCTATAAACCAGAGGCATTGCAAACGAGTCATTGAAAAGGAACTAGGAGCTGTCTGGGTGTGTCTAAGAGGATGGGTTTCCCCAGATCAGGGACAATCACGTGTGCCAACATGAAGATTAAAGGTGACCAGGGAGCATTTAGCACTTTTTCTTAATTTCTCTCTCTCTCCTTTTTTGAGATCTCTCTGCATTGCTGAGGCTGGCCTCAAACTCTATCCTCCCGTTTCAGCCTCCTGAGTAGCTGGGACTATTGGTGTGTCCTGGACTCAGTCACATATTTTTGCGATGATGGATTTTATTTGTCAATTTGTCCAAGCAATGGGGTCCCAGTTTATAGGTTATTTCTGGGTGTGTCTGAGGGTGTTTCCAGAGATTAGCACTGCGGTGGACTGAGCACAGCAGATGGCCTCCCAGTGTGGGTGGTCCTCATCCAATCCCTTGAGATCCTAAATAAAACCAAAAGGCAGAGGAAGAGGAATTGTCTCTTTTTGTTTCCTGCCTGTCTGTGTGAGCTGGGACATTGGGCTTTTCCTATCCTTGAACTGGAATTTACACCATCAGCATCCCTAGTCCGCTCTGGCCTTCAGGCTTGGGCTGGAAATATACCACCAGCCAATATGAGCCAATTCTTCATAATAAATCCTTCCTATATATATATAATCCCATTGGTTCTGTTTCTCTGGAGAACCCTGACTAATACACTTATGAAAATGCGACTTTAAATGTTAGGCAAGTTGCATAATCAATTTGGATTCCAAAACCCCAAACAAAACTGTCTGGGATGGCATTTATTTTGATGGTAGAAAGCTGGATGTGACAATGCTTTGCTTAGAGACCTAAATGACTTCTCTTAGCAGAGAAGGAATATGGGATAATGGTCTCACCCTCAGAGTAGTCACGCTCAAGGGGGAAGAGGACACTGTTTTTTGAAGGAATGGGATTCTGGAAAGCACGGATCAGTGTGCTCCCAGCGCCGTGTGCAGAATGACACAGAGGGCTCTTTTCCACTCCCTGAAAGCAGGGCATCCTGTGTTTACGCAGCCCCACGACCCTTCTCCTGGGCGTAAAGGTCTTTAAAGGACTCCAAGGAAGTGCGACACGTCCGGTTCTGGCCAGGGTGCTGTTCTGCAGACACAACACAGGTGGCCGATGCTCCTGGAACCCACGAGATGCTCACCTGCAGCTGGTCCCGAGGCACACTTAATCCAGTTTCATAGAAGACTGAGAGGTAGTAGGATGCTTTATGGTATCCGCAGCAGCTGGAATCCATCAGAAAGGGGGCGACCGAGCTAATTTGGTGAAGACCATCAGAGCTGGAAAGTCTCTTTACAGCCTTCTCGAATATCCTCCTACCGATTTCTAACACAGACTCGCTCTGGCTCCTTGGCCCTGTAAATAACACAATTCACAGCACACGGAATTAATTACCATGGGATCAACAGGGCTTTAGAAAGAAGAGAGAAAAACCAATTAAATCACCTGAGTTATCGATACGGCGAGTTCCACAGTATCTTGAAATATACCACCTTCCGGGGAGGTAGATGAAACCCTTTAGGGATGCCCGGGCGTCATTCTGTAAATAGCTTTTTCTTTGGCACTAAATGACAGCCTAGTCTCCTGGTGAAAGGATGGGCCTCACAGAGCTCAGCGAGTGCCTCAAGAGGGTAATTTACCCGGTGTAATTCACCACCCAATCAGGACTACTGCAACTTCCACAGAGACGCTTTCGTTCTAAGACTCTCTGAAGAAGAATGTGTTTTATCCCAGAAATAGTTCTTAGGTATTGCTCTAAAAATCTGAGCCAATGAACCTGATTTTGACACCTCCTGCCTGTCTTTGGCCTCCTGTTCCTCTTGTGGGTCTCTGAACACAAAACAACGGACAACTTTCATGGGGGACTTCTAGCCTGCCAGCAGAGAGGTGTGTCCTGTGTCCTGTGCAGATTGTCACTGGATCCCTACAACCTTAGGAGGTCTGTGCTATTATTAGCCTCCTGGGTTTTCTCTGGAACAAGGCTCCCAAGAACACTGAGGCCTAGAGAAGTGAACGTGACCATTTGTATATGGGACTTGGGCATATAAGACACTTGTTACTTGGTCTAGTAACTTGTCTAAAATTACCAAGGGATTGAGGTTGAGCCCACCCTTGAACCCAGCTTTGCAGGTCGCTAAGGCCTGAATTCTCAGTCAATCTGCTGCATTCACCCCCTGACAGACAGGCAGCAACTTGTCACTGTGAATAGACACATGTCACTCAACTGCCCTGAGCCATGATGCTTCATTTTATAGAATTCTCCCCTAAATCTACAAGCAGACCAGCATCTAAGCCCAAATGAGCAAGTCTGAAGGTCCTATAATGTAACTGTTAGAGTCTTCTAAAATCAATCCACATTAATCAGCCAACAAATATGCCCTTTCTAGGACAGGTAAGGCGCTGTTCCAGATGCCATGTTACAAAGGTAACACAGGATTGCACAGATGTTATGTACGTATAACTTAGGACTTAATTACATGTAAATAATGTCAACCTGAATGTGAAGCTAAATGTCAAGACTAAAATTTCACCTTCCTAAGAACTGTTACATTCAACATTCTTATTTTCTTCATCCTATCCAAAATAAAAGTTATTAAAAAGCAAGTTTCAGAAGGCAGCAAGAGACCCCCCTCTTCTCAGCCCTCCATCAGGGAACAGGCAGAGGTGCCCACATGGGAAGGCTTGACATGGGGTTTATTTCTGGGCAACTCACTTGCAGAGGTCTATGCTCAAAGCAGAGGTCAGAATCAGCAAGGTCCAGGGTGACACTGTGAAAGCTGTTACATTGTTTACGAGCTGGTGCTGGTCCCTGTGGGCAGGGTGGGCTGGCTATCCCTGAGAGGGGACAATGTACCTGCACTGGCAGTCCCTCGAGCTGTGGTGTCTCCCCTCCACCGCTGTGCTTTGTCTCCCTTGATCCCAAGCACCCAGAACATAAAAGGCTGAAAAAAAATTATCTTACTGAACAAACAGTCGACCCATTTCCTACATCTTTTTTTAATAGCTGCTTTTTTCGAGAAAAATCAAACCATGCAGATTTGTATAAAATAAAAACAGAAGTGCCCTCTTCCCCAATCTTTCTTTAACAGTGAAGATAAAAGCTTGGTATGTATGCTTTGAGACATTTCCTTTTAGCATATACAATAATTCATACGTACATTCATTTACATACATTCATATACATTTTCTTTCCCAAAATGGCATATTATGCTATTATGAATTCCAACTCGCAACTTTTTTTAAAAAAACTAACTCTACATTATTATTATACAGTTGTCAGAAGCTCATTTTTTCTAATGTCTCAATAGAACAGTCATCCCGTGCTCGCCACGGGTGACTGCTTCAGGACTTCTGCAGGTACTAAAATTCTTGGGGGCCCAAGTCCCACATACAAAGTGGTCTAGTGTCTGCCTTTAACCTACAACCTCTTCCTGTACGTTTTTAATCATTTTAGGATTACTTATAATGCCTAATACAATGTAATTGCTATGTAAATAGTGGTTACTCTGTATTGTTTAAGGACTAATGACAAGGAAGAAATGTCCGTGTTTATTATTATTCTTTCCTGAGGCCCTTTTTTCCACCCACTCAATGCTGGAGGATAGAACCCAGGGCCTTATGCATACATGTTAGGCAAGTGCTTTGCCACCAAGCTACTTCCCCAGCCTTCTATTCTTATTTTTGTGGGTGCATGGATCAAGCTGCAGATGCCGAACCCACAGGCACAGAGGGGCAACTGTCTTGCATTTGGAGCTGTACCATTTCCCAAGCAGTTGTCTATTTTTAGACTCTTGGGCTGCTTCCAGTGGTCTTGCTCTGAGCAACAGCATGGCGGTGGACATCCTCGTTCGCCTGCGTTCGCCTGTTGGGATATATCTGAATGATAACAGCCTTTCCCATCAGGAGTCTGGGGATTGTTTTGGATTTTCTTTGTGTAGTTGAGGTAGGAATCCCACCCTCCTCGACCATTAGCCGCCTTCTCCTCTGGATTCAATATGCACCGTAGCGTTCAGACAGGGTTGCAGCATAAATTCTACTGCTACTTATTCATATATTTACTTTTAAATATGTTCTCATTTCAGGTGCCCCTCTGTGCACAATCTCAGCAAAGCAGCATTAACATTTTGTTAACGATTCATTCCTGCCTCACCTGCTTTGCCAAATGCCTACCTAAGAAGATGGGTTTTGCCTGAGTACACACAGATCTGAGCTTTGTGGGCTCAGAGGAGGGAAGAGACTCTAAACAAATGAAGCTCCACATAAAACACTTGCCCTGCTGACCCCTGGCTTGGAACTCCAGAAATCATTAACAGGGCTGCCCAGGAACCTGGGATCCCTGGAAAATAAGGAACCAAATCAAATCCTTCACAGCGCTCAGCGAAAAACTTTGCGGACTGAAACATGGGCAGATTGTAAGGGCTCCATTATTTCTTTTGTATATTATAATTCTTAACTCCCCCCAAAATATTGCAATCACTTTTTGTCTGCATAAGAATCTAAACAACTTTCTGCACCAGTGACTATAATAGAAACTAATAATTCTAAGGTAAAATTGCTCATTTCACACATTTGTTAAAGTTTAAGTTCCAACTGTTGCCGAAAATCAAAGCTGTGATGTCTTTGGTGATATTGTGAAACTGGCAATTTTAAAGTCAGTTTAATGAAACTGTTAATTTCACCCATCTGGTTTAGCATATGCATTTTTTTTTTTAGCGGATCTGCAACTAAAACATGCCTTGTTTATAGAGATTAATGGGGGTAACGAAGAAACAAACAAACCACATAGGAGCCATTTCCCCATGCTCTGTCTCCCTGTACTAGAAGCTAAGGAACAAAAGTCACAGCCACCTTGAATTCACCTCTAGTATTTTCCCAGGGGCATAGCATCATTTATTTTGCCTTTTTTTTTTCTTTTTGACAATAATGACATAAGGCCCCCATTTGTGTGCTCATCATTAGAAGAGGCAAGAAGCAAACTATGAGAAGGTGGCCACTTGCCGAGGGCCCCGGTGCTGGAGCCAGCATCTGATTGAGAATTCAGAAGGAGAAAGGCACCCTCGTTTCCTGTGAGAGGGGACAGGGACATCAATAGGAAAGTCATTTTTAGTTTCAAGCTTCCGAAAGGCACACTGCATCCAAAGTAGAAGTTCGAAAGACAGAAAAAAAGGAAAAGGAGAGAATGTCACTAAGCCATTAGAAGGAGTGTTCATCAAGTTTACTGATTGAAACACACAGCGCGTCCCTGGTTTGCATTCTGATTCAGTGAGCCCCAGGGGCTCCCCAAGCTTTAGGGGCTGGTTTATCTCTCTCTCTGGTACCTTTCAGCACTGTGTAAACTTCCTGATCTCAAACGAGTAATCTCCCTCTGTCCCTCTCTCCTTGTCCTCCTTCCTTCCTCCATCTCTCTCTCTCTCCTTCAGGTTATTCTCTGGGTTGGAAAATCAGAGCTCATTCTTTGTGTTGCCCCTCCCCCCACCCCCGTGTATTTTTTAAAAACTAAAAAATTTATGCTTTAAAAAAATAATAAAGATGCTGGTTCTTCAACAAACACAAGTGAAACTGCTCTTAAAAGAAAACAGTGTCCTGGTGTTATTCCACAACATCATTGCATTTTGACCACATCCATGCTTGCATTATAGGGTCTCCAAATAAACACTGCGGTCCTTGGCAAAAACATGAAATGGAAAACAAAGTAGCGTTTTGCTAGTGAAGCCGGTAACTACTGGGCACCTCATGTGGGGACACCTCTTCCCTATATCAGCACTCCAAAGCCTGGGGCAGGAGGCAGCAGTGGCCCCAAAAGAACCAGGCAGATGGTGTCCTCCCTGGGAAAAGAGCCCAGCCTCAGGCCTGGCCTCCTCCCAGAGAACCATTTATTGGCAGATCTTGGACTTCCTGTAGCCACAGGCACCAGCTCCAAGGTACCCAGGAACGAGGGCAGATGTCCCCAGAGACATGCTGTCCATCTCGCCTGTCTTCCTCCCCCATCTCTCCCTGTTTCATGTCATCTGCTTAGAACCCTGGACCCCGCCTGCCTGCCTGCACCTGAGCCTGAGTCCTTCCCGCCTGCTCCCTGTGCTCAGGTCTCCAGCTCCCTCGCCATTGCCTTTCCTGCAACCTCCCTCCAGCCTCGCTTTCCGGGATGTGAGCTGAAAGGGGTTTTGAATTCGAACAGTTCAGTTTTGACAAGAAAGGTGTGACAGGAGAGGGAAAGAAGTAGCCAGCACAACTCTTAAATAATGACGAAGCATGCATACTAAACACGCCTGTACCAGAACTAGAAAAACCCAAAGGCTCGTAGGGCGATTCCTATGCCCTGGCAGGAGCCATTTTACTAGAGAATCAGAAGCTCCCCAGGAAACATCGCACAGGTTGACTGATCCAAACGCCCCTGGAAGTCCTGATCAGGGGTCTCTTTTTGGATGGCACCCCAGAGCCTGGACAGATGAACGTGAGGACAGAGCCGCACAGGAGAATTCCCCGTTCCAAGCTAAGATATCAGGATGCAAAGCACCGGCTCTGGAACCTCAGGGGCCTGAAGGTCTCAGGACCCATCTATATGCACTGCTGCTGGGAGCCCAAGGAGCACAGCCATCTTTAATTCAGAGGCTTGCCAACGCTGGGAGGTGAGGAGCACGTCCTGTTACACCTCAGAGTGGGAGCACCATGGGAACAGCTGTGTTCTCTACCAGGTTGGTACATCAGCTGTCAACCTGTAACGTCTTCCCCTCTGCACCCCTGGCACTTGGCAGAGAGAGCTGTGTGGGGGCTGGCTCTGCTGTTCACTGCAGCTGCCGTGGGGCCTACCTCGGTGCTGGGAGAACCCAAAACATGGCTCCCAGATCGAGTTTGTATGTACCACGGGCTCTTCTACCCCGGACACCTGTCTATCTCAGACACGGATTATAGACAACAGGAAAGCCAAAACCATGAGGGCCACATTTCTGGAATTCTTTTAAAAATGGGTGTGCAAAGATTGGAGAAAGAGTCTGCTACTTTGGTTGACAATGGAAAGCTGGCAGAGCTGGGAAACAGACAGGACAGCAGCTCCCCAAAGGGAACGGGCTCAGGAAAGGTGGAAGAAATGGGGGAAAGGCAGGAAGGAGAGTAGCCCAGTGTGCTCTATCAGTCTGGACTGGAGTTGATTTAGACCTTGAATCTGTGTCTCCTGGAAGGCACATTCTTCATCCTTCAGTGACTCACTGGCCCAGGGAAGACTTTTGGAGCACAGCACACACACTGAGGTTCCCTGTGCCTTGGGGAGTGCACTGCAGCTCCACAGAGGTTTACCGAGGTGAGAGTCTTCGAAAAACCCTAGAAAACCTAGAAACGGTTCCAGATTTGAGGACTCTAAGTTCTAGTGTGGAATCAGACACATCAACCATCATGTGGGAAGATGGTTACTTTAAAGGGATACATACAAAACATCAAGGGGGGCAAGGGCAGAGCAGCTGGGGGCCTGGGAGACAGAGAGAAAACGTGGGGGGGGGGTACCCGAGTTGGGACAGGAAGGCAGCATACCAGGTGAGCAAGCAGAGCCATGGGAGGGTGCGGTGGCTCTCTGAAGAGGATGTGGGCCCAGAGTGCTGTGCAGGGTCCCACGGAAGAAGGATGGATTCCATGAGCTGCTCATGTACGCCCAGCACCTTTGCAGGTGGAGAATTAAAAGGACAACCTGGACACCTCCACCTGCCGTGCTGCCCTCAATGGGTCTGCAGCTGAGGAGGTGACGGCGACACGCAGACTTCAACAGTTCTAGTCGAGGCAGAGTCTCCTCAGGCCCACAGGGGACTTTCCCTCCAGGAAGCTCTTTCATAGACATGAATCACCTCTAAAAGCCTTCCATTCATAATTCCCATGAACCTACTATGAAACTGTTGCACAAAAATGGAAGACACATCACACCTATGAGGATGGAAGACAACAAGTGCTGGTGAGGATGTGGAGAAACCAGAAGCCTGGAAAACCGCTGGAGGGAACAGAAAATGCTGGAACGACTACAGAACAGCACGGAGGCTTCTCAAACAGATTTGCCACACGATGCAGCCCCTCTGCTTCTAGATGCATCCCCCCCAAAAAACTGAGAGCAAAACGTCTTTGAAGAGAGACATTTGTACTCCCCTGTTCAGGGCAGCATTAGTCCCAATAGCCAAGAGGTGGATGCATCCTAGAAGAATGAGTGAACGAAACGTGCCGCATGCCCAGAATGGAACATCGCTGGGTGTGAAAAGCGAAGGGAATTCTGATATGCGATACCATGGGCGAGGACGTTGTGCGAAGTGAAACAAGCCTGCCACTGAAACATAAAAACGGTGCCACTCTACTTACGGGAGCTACGGAACGTTGTTAGACTTATGGGAACAGAGAGTGGGATGGTGGTTTTCAGGGCATGGGGGGGGAGGAATGGTAGAATTCCAGTTTTCAAAGAATCAAAGAATTAGACGCATGGCAAGGCAGTGTGGACACACTTAATGCTACTGCACTGGATTTAAAAAGGTAACTTAAGTGTATTTACCACCATTAAAACTTCAACATGCAACTACCGCCCTCAGGAGCAGAGGTGTAAATACCTGGCGATTCTCCCAGTTTTGGGGGGATCCAGGTATTCTGGGAGCACCTGGGAGGCGCTATCCCTACTGCTCTCGCTGGCTGGGGGGTGGAGGCCATTCTCCATGCTTGTTAATGAAGCTGAAGCCGGGCCACTCCACCCCTGCGGTCCTTTGAAGTATGCTGTTGGCTTACACAGAGAGCAGATGATCCAACTAAAATCACACAGTGTGGGGGGAAATCGCTCTAAGTCTGCCGCGGGCGTGTGTGTAGCAGCCTGGAACTGGAGTGTCGGCCATGTATATGGGGAGATGCTGCCAAGAAAGAGATGATTCCCTCCTAAAGAATCAGAAATAACAGACCATCATCTCCTACCATCCTATCTGTTAAAAAATCCGGGAAGAATAATCTCACAAATTAATTCCCCTGGGGGGATCAAGGGAGCTGATGTTTTCTTTATATTTGGCCTAACTCACTCTAGCTCAAAGCATGGATTTTGTTGCATCTTGGCTCATAGGGGGCACTCAGTCAATACTTCTTTGGTGAATGAATGAATGAAATATTGGGAGTGACTTAAGAGCCCACTTAAATGTTTGTCTTTCTATTCTGCTCCTACAGCAAAAATTCTAGGCACTGCACACCGATGCTCCTGTCTGTTCTCAGAACTTGTCTCAGGTATGAAAATGCAATGTGAATGCATTAGTCTGTTTGGTGTTACTATAACCAAATACCTAAGGAAAGCTAACTTCATAAGGAAAGAGGTTTGGTTTAGTTCAGAGTTCTGGTGGTTCAAGGCATGGTACTGGCATCAGATGGGTTGGAACATGAGAGAGAGGGATAGCACATCACCAACAGGAAGCCAGAGAATGGGTCAGGAGTTAGACTTACTCGTAACTTACTTTCTCAAGAGCTCAGGGGTCCCATGGCAATGACCTTAATACCTTCCAAGGTCAGTCCCTGCAATGACCTTAGGACCTCTGACTGGGCCCCACCTCTTAAAGCTTTCCTCATCTCCCACAAGGCCATGCTAGAAACCAGGCTTCTGACACATGCACCTTAGAGGACAAACCACATTCCAACTATGGCAAAAGGATGTTCTAGTAAAGTCTATTAATCAGCAGGACAGGACAGGTCAGGACAGCAGCAGAGAACAGGACCTAAACTAGAGTGGTCTGAGGCAGGCCAGGGCCAGCCCGACACTATGCCCTTGGAAGGAAGGATCTTTGAGAGACCAGGAGCAGACGGTCATGCCTGTCTTACTATTATTCTTTTATAAAATGTATGTTAAAAATGTAAACCCATTTTTACCCTCAACTTGTAAAATCAGATTTTCTACCTATTTTTCAGTCTTGTTAGGAAGCTGGGTACAATGTATGACACCAATCTCTCCTGGGTTAGCTGGAAGATGCTCTTATAGCCCCAAGCAGTGTCACTGTGCTAGTGAGAGAGATGAATGAGAAGGAGCGTGGGCCTGGCCTCTGCAGGAGGCACCCCAGTCCTTCCAACGTGACCCAGAAAGGCAGGCACTGAGGGAAGAATGGGGCCTCCTCCGCTCCCCTGCCCCCTGCTCCCAGGCCACCAGGGCAAGGCTGAGACAAGCCGGTGGCTGCACGGCCCAGGGAGGCGGAGGCCTTGGCAGGGGAGGGAGACACAGCAGGGCCAGGGGGTATGGACACTCCTTGATGCTATTCTAATTTGGCCCCAGAAGCACCTAACGGGTCTGGCACACACGGTGGATCCTACAGTGGTCACCCAGCATCGGGGCTCCAAAGCCAAACCCAGCCTGACTGGATGCAGCACCTACATCAGGAAGTCTTGTGGCTAGAGAGCTCCGGATTTGAGTTTTTACCCAGATTCCATATCCAGGCCTCCATGGAGAATAAAATAGCCCTCACTTCTCATAAACAAAACTTTGAGCTGTAAAAAAATTAATGTGAAAACATTTTTATCGAGAGTATTTTCTTTAAAAAGAATGTATTGTGAAAATGATTCACTCCCATTCCCAACAAGCAACACTATATTTAAAAATGATCAGAAATCTCATAAAAACAATTTGGAGGTGGATGTGGTCATAGCTCATTTAGCTTCAATTAGTCAACGTTCAACAAGCACCTCGACTCCCGTGGGTCTGTCTTGGGGAAAGAGCAGGGGCAGCCCATCCAGGCGACCAGGAAAACCTGGACTCACCTCTGCCCAGTGACCATAGCAATGACACTGACACTGCGGTTCTCAGCCAGAGGTGCTTTGGCCTCCTTGGGGGCATCTGGATTTGGCAATGTCTGGGGACACTTTTGGAGATGAGGGGATGATGGGGGAAACCCTATGGAAGCCAGAAACACAGCTGCATACCCTACAATGCACACGAGAGGCCCCCAGACAAAGAATCCTCTGGTGCAAAATGTCTAGTCGGTAGCACTGAGTTTGAGAAGCGCTGCCTCTGAGGGGCCTCCTGTGTGCTGGGACTGTCCCCAGCATTTTAGTCAGATATCAACTCACTGAACCCAACACCAGGAGACACAGGCTACTACCACCCATTTTGCAGATGATGACACTGAGATTCAGAGAAATTAAGTACCTTGCCAAGAGCACACGATTAGTGAGTATTGGAACCATGGCTGGAGGCCACGCTGTCACAGGATGTAACACAGCCTCTCAGCTCCTTGTCCTCCCTGCCCACATCCCTGCAGCCGTAGATCCTTGGGGGCCGCTCTCTTCAGGTCCTTTAGCTCTGTCTCCGTCACTCTGTCCCACCCAAGCCTGCGTCCTCTCTTCCTGGACCACGGCCATCCTCTCCCCACTTCTGGCCCACACTCCTCTAGCTCACCTCTCTCTCCCCCACTGCCACCAGAGTGACCTCTAAAAGCCCCATCTGATACATCTGCCCACTGCTTGAACACCTCTGGTCACCTACCAGGAAAAGCCAAAACCCTTCAGGCTGGTGTCCCTCTCCAGGGCTCCTTGGGCCTCCCCAGCCCTTCCTGCTGTGTTCAACTTGCTGTGCTGCCCTCCCCTCTCTGCTGTCTTTGGTCTCCAACACCCACTCCGGAAGACACCTATGACCTTTCAAGAATCAGTCCCAAGGTCGCCTTCTCCAGGAAGCCTTCCTGGGATACCTGGGCCCTCCTGGGTAGAAATGACCACTCCCTTCTTTGTGCCTTTATTAACATGTGTTATACTTTCCCTTTGCTTTCAAGTCTGTCCCTCGAGGGCGGGGACCTTGTGTCATTTCACTTATCTCTGAAGGTGGCCAAGTAACCAGGGAGTCGCTCAGTAAGTCTTGAAAGAATGAAATAAAAATCCCTTACAGCTCAAAATTTTCCAGGACAGCAGAGTTGATATCTGCAAAGAAAAACTATGCCACTGGACACGGTCATTCTTAGGAGGCTGGTTTCTAGATCACCTTCACTCAGGAACATCTTGGTGACCCCTTACCACCAGGACAGTTACCCTTCACCCTTGGTCTCCCCTTCCCCTGGCTGAGCCTCTCAAGCTTCATCTCCTCTTCCTAACAGCCACCGTTTTAAGTTCCCTTGTGACCCTACAGTGTGTGTTTAATTAACTGAGCAAACCAAAATAGCTATGGGCCTAAAGAGAACCTTTGCAGCATTTAGAAAGGATTTGTAAATTCCTAAGATGATGCTTAAAGTGTAGTTCAAATCAGAAGTCCCAAATCTAAATGCCTAAGGGCCCAGGCAGTCAGACCCCTGAATGTAGGAGGCAGGAGGGGAGAAATAGAGAAAAGGGGCCCAGGATGGTCCGACCAGGCCCTGGCCACGCCCCACCTCCAGGATCATGGCCTATAGGAGTGAAGGGTGAGGATTACCAGATCTTTGAATGTTTCCATAAAAAGCTAGAAATGTGCATTTTTTTCCTACAAGTTTTTAGATACTGATAATCAATTTTTTTTTTTTTTTTAATCCGCAAAAAGGTACTTTGCAAACTAACTCCATGTGGGAGCCGGCTCCAGCCGCCGGCTGTGTGCATTTGTGGCCTTGGCTTTAAAGAATTGCTCAGGCAATTCCTAAATTTAAGTTTTTGTGTGTGGAGTTGGAAATATGCACAGATATATTGAGAGTTGTGGACGTACAAGGGCAGAATTTAAATTTGAAATTAAACTAGAACACTAGGGTTAAAAATAACATTGAGGCATAAATCACCAAAGAGGTTGAGAGAAACAGAAAAACAGGGAGCCTCTCTAGCCAGCAGCCCAAACTCAGGCAAAAGCTCCATTACCGGCCAACAAATTCATCTCCAGCAAGGCCTGGAACAAGCTGGGGTGCTTGTCTTTTAGCTCCTTCTCCCAGGGGAAGGCTCTGCACATCGAGGGTCTCCCGTACCGGCGCCTGAGGTCCAGGTAGGAGTTGTGGAGGTCACCTGCAACAGAAGCACAAGAGACCACACCCGTCAGAGAGGCCAAGCCTTCGCCCTCTAAGACCTGGGAGCCAGGAATAAGAGGTCAGACCTAACATTCCCGGATGTTGGCTGGGTCCTTTAGGGATTTGAAATTGGACACGCTTCCTTTGCTTAGGGTCAATATTCAGAGCTGAGTCCAAGGGAAACGTGCCAGAGCCGCTGATGGCTGTTGAATAATTCTACGGAATGAGCAGCTGGCCTCTGGCTGGGCCCCCGGAGGCCAATATCTAGGCCATTTTTGTTGGCGTATGAGTTGGAGAGCAAAGCCCAAGGACCCTCCCCCCCGCCCCGCCCGGGAGGTGAGGCAGTTGAAGAGGTTAAGAAAACCTCCCTAATGCCACCCAACAGACAGGCACGACAGTCTGGCTGTCCGACTCACAGTATCTCTCCTGATATCACGGAAGTTGCCCAGATCAGTTTCTCTCCTGTTTGCCACATTACCAGGCCCCTGGATCTCGCCTCTCTGCTGACCGCGTCACATTTTCTAGACAGCTGAGCGGTGAGCCCAGCTGTGGGGCCAGAAGAGCCTCTTCCTGAATGGAGCTGCAGTTCTACCCTTGCACACTTACCTGTGGGTGTCCCTAAGCCTGTGTAAACTCAAGGGGACTAGGGGACTGGGCTGTGATGGACACATGTGACCCTCCACCCCCAGGGCCTGGAATGGGATATTCTGCTCTAGGGATGGTGAGACACGTAGGCAGGACTGAAATACTCAATTCCTGTTTGCTGATGGCAGAGACTCACAGGAATTTCTCTTCCAGAAGGAACATATGTGACTAACTCTAGTGCCACCATATCGAACAGGAAGATCTACAGCACAGAGAAACGTGTCAGTGCCAAATCCAAGCTGGAACACTAGAGACAGGACTGGACCACGTTTTGTGACTGATCAGCATCCCGGGTGAGTGGAGGGGGTCTGTGCACATATGACCACGCACGAAAGCTGTCTATTTCAAATTCATTCCTTCTGTCGAAAATTTCCCATATTACCCGGAGTTAGTTGTAAGGATTTAAAAAAAAATAATAATAAAACAGAGCCCCAAACAACAAAGTCAATGTTCAAATATATGAAAGCTATTATTCAGATATTAATAGCCTAAGACAAAAGTGCACTGATGAGAAAACATTTCTAATGGTTAATTTATTTTCCAATTCGTTCTTATTTTTTTCAGCCTGGTATCATGGGTAGGGATAATGCCACACAAGGCTCAAAACACTCTCATTTGTATTCTTAAATAAGATTAGGTGTGGAGGCAGCTGTGAGCCATGCTTTGGTCTTTCTGGAATCCAGGTCGAATGCAGACTCTCACCCTCCTCCCTCTATGGAGGCTCAAATGTGCACTTGTCCCCACTGGTATTGGAGCCAAGTCATACGTGCTGTATTTTAGCCCCGTCCGGGAGAAGCTCCCTGTGTTAATCCAAATGCACAAAGCTTAAGGCAGCCCTCCTGACCCTCAGTACTCACATGCCTCTTCTCTGTCACCCCCGGACTGTGCGGCAGATGTATACACAGATACGATTTCTTGAACCTCGGCACACCGTTCATAATATAACTTGATTTGTTCAGCAAGTTGCTTCTCGAGGAGGGGATTAAAGATCTAAGAGAAGGCAAGAAAACCAAATGAACAGCCATTGTCATCAAATACTCATTGACCGAGGTCCGTGAGGATGTGTTCAGGCTGACTTCATCTCCCATTGACGCCACCGGCCGGCTTGCTTGTGCAGTATCCTCAACTCTGGATTTGTAAACCAAGGTTCTTAGTATTAGTTCAAGGCCATGCCAGTTCTGGCTTCTTTGGGGCTCATGTTTCCCACTGCAGAGCTTTTTAAATGTAGGGTTTCCTAGAGACCAGGCTCCGCCCCCTTCCCCCCAACCTGTAGCCTAGAACACCCCATTTCTCCCCACCTGCAATTCTCACCTAGGGCTGTGGGTTCTACCCATGCCATGCCAGCTGCCTGGGACCCCCTCTCTCATCTCCTGCATGGCTCAGCCTCCAAGAGCTGGATGCAAGTCTGTGTCATGGGGACAGGCTTCCCTGCCAGCCCTCCCCACCACGGTCACTGGTGGGCAGAGGCACAGCCCCTGCCTCAGGGCGCCCAGAGCTGTCCTCACAATGAATGAAACCAGTCTTGAGTTCTTTTAGGACTTACCAATCCAAGCTCCAGAAAGGAAGCTTGTCAGGATCGGGCGACTTACCTGAACTCAGTGTGTTTCAAAAACGCAGGTTTGGACCCAGTCGAGGGCCATAAAATGATGTTAGTGCTTTGTAACCAGTCGTTGGATAGTGTTTTGTTTTTATAAAGTAAAATACAAAATATCAGAGTACATTGAACAGAGCAAGGGTAAGAACCCTTAGTCGAATTTTTGTCTCAGTTTTGTGTGTGAATATATATACTCTCTTATGTATGTGGTATTAATGATACCAAATCAACTACCTTCAAAAACAATTGAAAGCTGCTCTCTGAATCCCCCTTGCTTGCCGTAGTACTCAGCCCAGAGCCTGTTACATCACAGGTAGGCAGTATTTATTGTACAGTGAATAAACAAATTTCCCTTCTTCATTTTCATAGAGATCCCTCAATAGCAGCTCTGTGACATACCCATGGGCGGTACGGCTTTCCATTTTCCTAATTAGGATCTTGTCTAGTGAGTCCTGCTTTCTCCAGAACAAACTCTCTGCAGGCAAGGGACGGAGAGAATGTTCCTCTCTCAGGTATCACGTGGGGCTCCTGATCTCTTCCACACTGCCAAGACGCTAACTGTTATGAGGGCTCTGCATAGGAAGCCCTTGATCCTCAGCCCAGCTGGGGGTCTCCTTTGTGGTGGGTTTGGATGTGAGAGCCTGGTGCAGGAGACTCCACTGGGAATGCAAAGCCCTCTTCCCTCTGTACAACCAGAGCCAACAGCCCCTGGACCCCCCACAAGCCCACGCCTGTGCTTCTGCAGAGAGCAACTCGTGGTACCAGGATTTTAATTTGCTGGAGCCTCTCGTCTTCTGATACTTTAAATAATAGCGTGTAAGAGAAGCTTTACCAAATAACTAAGAATCTCTCCTTTCATTAGCTTAATCACTGGATAGGCAACAGCCTGATAAAAATCTACTCTATAATTAAGCTAGTAGTTATTAAAACAGAGGAAGTAAATGGTTTCCATTTTATGAGTGCTAAATGAACCAAACATTAACAGAAATCTATTATCGCATTGGCTGGGCGGGGGGGGGACCTAATATTAATTATGCTTGATGTCCAGCTGGGGTAAATCTTTTGTTTACACTGGGTCCTGTGTTCCTGAAGGCACACCTACTACCCAGCCCACTGCAAACTTCTAGGTGCGGGGCTCACCTGTGCTGGCTGCAGACTGTGGAGGCGATAGTACTTCAGGGGTCCAAAGAATCCTTCGATGCCAGCCACGTACCTGCTCCCTCCAATAATGAAGTACCCAGCTGTGTCATTGTAATGGAAATCCTCTCGGAAGCTGGAGAAGAACAGAAAGGACTGAGAGAGCCCTGGACAGGAACCAGGTTATTTAAAGAGACTTTCATTGACCCTCCTTAACTTAACCCAAATTGCCACAAGCCTGTCACTTCCGGTTTCAGCAGACAAGACCACCTGGGGTCAGGAAGGCTTGGGCTACATCCCAGTTCTGCTACTTACCAGGTATGTGACTGGTCCAGTCACCTAACCTCTCTGAGACTGTTTTCTTTTATAAAATGATAGTGCCTGATCTATTGGATTGTCAGATTAGGTAAAGATGTCAGTGTCTACCAGAGTGCCCCACCTGCGGTACAGTACATGACTGTTGGTATTGGCGATATGGTTTGCAATCAATGGAATTATTTGAAATTGTTGCTCTTAATTGGAAATATTTTGCTCTGCCAGGGGGGAGAAACTTATGGAATAAATAGAAGCTGGTTGTGTGGGAAAGGTAAAGTGCAGACATTGATGAGCATAGAAGCAAAACTGGGTTAGGAGGAGGAGGAGGCCACGGCAAGGTCAAAGGCTTGGCCAAGGACAAGAATTCAGCCCAGGTGATGTGTTACAGGTCCGCCTTGCCCTGAAGGGTCTGAAGCATCAGAGACACAATGAAGGAAGACATGGGTGGCAACATTGCTTATATTGCTCATACTGGGAAACCCCAGGTGTCCATCACTGGCCCTTCCAACCAGGGAGCTTTATTTACAATGCAGCTTACAAAAGGTACAAGAGGACCTGAGAGATCTCCAAAATACACTGAGGGGGAAAAAAGTGTAGAACACAGTGTGGTATGTACCTACAAAAGAGAGTAGATTTTTTTTTTTTAATTTGTATTAAATCTGTACTTGTAGACAAGAAACCATTAAAAGTCTATGAGGAGAGGGGGTGGGGTGTATGGGAGCAAGACATTTAACTGTATTTTCATATAAATGTTAGGTTTTTTTTTTTTGTTTTGTTTTAATGTCCTTAACCATTTGACATTTAACTGTATTTTCATATAAATATTAGGGTTTTTTTGTTTGTTTTAATGTCCTTAACCATTTGCATTTATTACCTATTTGACAATTAAAGCAGGAATGATAGGCCGAGGTGTGACCGGAGCATATGTGAACCGTGGGGGTGGGATGAGAGTCAAGAGAGGACAGGGCCAAGGAGCACAGAGGGCAGGTGTGGGCACCAGGGAGACAGCAGAATGCCAGGCAGACTGCCAGGAGCCAGGGAGCAGAGGACTGGGCCACAGCGCCAGCTACCCACAGAGGGATCAAGAAGCCGGCCACCCAGGGTCATTCCAGGACAGGAGATGGACTGCCTGCCTCTCAGCAAAGAAGCAACTCCTAGCAGGTGCATCTGGCTGGAGAGGAAGCAGGATGGGGTGAAGCAACCGGCGAGCTCCCCAGACATCCACTGACAACAGCAGGAGCCAGCTCTCGGAAATTAATTAGCTTTATGCAAACACAACCCAAATGGAAAAGAAGGGCTTTATCTCCTGGTATTTGTCCTTTTGGAATCTCGGCCTTGAAGGACTGTGAGGAGATGAAGGTCTCTTTCCCCTTTTTTCAGGAGAGAACACGAAGTTATCAACTCTGAGACTGGGAATTGACCCTGTTTTCCAAGACCTTGGTAAGACTTGAATATTTCAACAGTTCCCGTGAGACTACACCCGGCACTCGACAGCTGGAAGCAATGTTTCTTGAAGTTTTCTAAGTGACCTCTATTTCACCAACTCACAAGCCTACCTGAGGTCCCCACTCCTGTCAAACCTACCAACTAATGCCCACGACAGCTGGATGCTCCCTTACTAGACACCATTCTCCGGAGCCTTCATGTTTTAAAAATGGGAATAGTAGTAATACCTACCTATGTGGTTGTTGTGAGGGATGAATGAACTACAGGTTGCATGTCCCTTACCCAGAATTCTTGGGAATGAAAATGTTTCAGATTTTGGAGTTTTTTGGGTTTTGGAATAATTACATAGACTATACCAGTTAAGCATCCTTCACCTGAAAATCTAAAATGCAAAATGGTCTCACAGAGGAAATTTTTTTGAGCATCTAAAATGTTAAAAAATCTGGTGTGATGCTTTTTGATGCATTTTGGGTTTCTGATGTTCAGATTAGGAGGAATTTGCTCAACCTTGAATACAGGAACAAAACATTTAGAACAGTGAACATAGCAGGCACCCACACTACCAGCCACAGTTATTACAGTTGACCTTGTCCTCTGCTAGACTTCTGCTCCTTTTGAGCTGCATTTTTAGTACGAAATGTGGACTCTCAAGCCAGTCAATGGCAAATCTGTGGTCCTAATCATTTACTATTGACTTCAATCTGGTATCCAATAAAACAGGAGCGAAGAAGAAAGGGTGGTTCCTTTTATTAAAACTAAGTTGAATGTTTTGGTAGAGTCTGTAGATAGGGGTTACACAAAGCTTGGTGAAAGAAGCGGAAGAACTGAGAAGGGTTTGCGTCTCATTATTTCACAAGTATCTGTTTCTTTTCATTTGGAAGAAATAGATATTAGGCATTGTCTATGCCAAAAAGACTCACAATTTTCCGGTCAAAGGAAAGGCCCTATTTAGAAAAATAAGCAAAAGAACACACACTTATTTAGTACTCCCCCAGTATCTATGGGGGACACATTCAACAATTTCTAGTAAATGACTGAAACCTCGGATAGTACGGAAATGTATATATGCTGTGTTATTGCCCTCACATCCTATATACCTAGGATGAAGTTCCATTTATAAGTTAGACACTACAAAAGATTAATAATAAATGATAAAATAAGTACAGTAACATATACTTTTGTAATAGAAGTCATGTGAATGTGGTCACTCCCTCTCAAAATACCTTACTTCTGTATTTATGTTACCTACCTTTCTTGTGATGATGTAAAATGATATTTAAAGGAAGCACTTTATGCCTTCTCTTTGGCATTTCTGAATTGCGAATATCACTACTGTTGTGTTCTGGGGCCCTTATTAAGTAAAATAGGTGTTAACTTGAACACAAGCACTTCAATACCTTGACAGTTTATCTGAAAACCAAATACTAGGTGGGTAGCATATACCCATGGAAACATGGACAAAGGGGTAATTTATGTCCTAGGAGGGACAAAGCAGGAATTCATCATGCAACTCAGAATGGCATGCAACTTATAACTTATAAAATGTTTATTTCTGCATTTTCCACTTAATATTTTAACTGACTACAGTTGATTATGGGTAAATGAAACATGGGAAGCAAAATCTTGGATAAGGGAGGCTACCGCATTTTTTTTTAGACTAACATGTTTATGGTAACAATCCTTTTATGGATCTTTGCTTTAACTGAGTTTTTCAACTAATAAAGAATTACTTGGTCATTGTGGCACTGGAATGTAATTCTTAAATTGTCATTATTATCAACCATCAGGAGATCTGTCTGGCTTGGTCTCCATCTACATCCCTATATTGATGTTTCCACATCTTTCTCCTCTGAAATTCTCAGTGTCTGCACAAAGATTGCAAGAGATTTCTTGTACTGTGCATTGTTTGATGGTCATCAATTTCACTGACATAATAGCTGAGCTAGACTGTTCCAAAGCCCAAACCAGTCTCTTTCGAAAACTTCAGACATGCTGGCAAACTATCTTCACTCTTATCTGGACACTGAGTGCCCTGGTTTATTACTGCGGAGGACCAGTGGCCTGAAAGAATTGCTGATATTGTTAGATGGGCCTCACTCAGAGGCAGGAAAGAGATGGGCTAGAGGGTTCTTGGGTAGGGGAACTTGGAGCGTTGAAGTAGCTGTCCTCTCACCCCTGAGAGTAATTCTCATCTGAAGTATCACTTCCCAAGTACCCTGTCTAAATTCTGACCCCCTCGTTATCCTCTCAGCTAGCCCTATTTGTTTCCTTCCAAGCATCCACTACAACTTGTACTTTTAAATTAATTTGTAAACTTATTTATTTAATCTCACTCTCCCCTGCTAGATTTCCTTTAGCTCCCTGAAGGCAGGGACTCTGTTCTTTTTGTTTATTGTTGCATTTCCAGAACTGAGCACTGTGTCTGGCACATAGTATATGCTCAGTAAATCTGTGTTGAATGAAGGAAACACTCCAGAGGCCTGAGGCCGTTGCCTGTCACCCAGTGTCATGATGGCCCTCATCCAAATTGTACTCCTGAGCGCTTCATCCATAGTCTTCCTACACCACCTTCATGTGACAATAGCCAGCATTGTTTACGTCACAAGGACGAACGGAAGGGCTAAAGGTCTTCCTCAGAACACCTGTGGGCAGGAAGCTGAGCTATCTCATCTTCTGTCCAGGCCCTGGCCAACCCTGAAAGCAAGTTTTCCCGCAAGGACAAGATCCCCGACATATAACCAGAGGAACCCCAGGAGAGACATGCATGTCCTGGGGGCCTGCTCCCCTCCAGCTGCTCTGGACACCCGGGGGCACAATCAGGGCTGAGGAGGTAGAGGTGTAGCCTGCTCAGGTCTGGACACTGCTAGTATTACAATGTCAGGGTTAGTTTGATGCTTTAACTGGGATGTTGCCCTGTCGTGCACTGAAAACCAGTCCTGATCCCTGTAATCCTTCATGATCAGATTGGCCCTTTACTTAAAATTTTGATATTTGGTTCATTATGGCTTCTTGGTTTTCATTCTGATTTTTTAAAAAATAATGTATTAAAGGGTTGTTTTGCCATGATAACTGTCGAATTACATTGTGATCCTCCTCAAAGTCTGAAGTCCTGTACCTTACTTGGCAATAGGGTCATTGCAGATGCAACTAGTTCAAATGAGGTCATGCTGGACGCGGGTGGCCCCTGATCCTTTCGACTGGTATCTATTGAAGGGGAACATTTGGACATAGACATGCGCATGGGGAGAGCACCATGTGAAGGCTGGCGTTACACTGCTGCAAGCCGAGGAGCTACCAGAAGCTGGGAGAACGGTCTAGAGCAGATTGCTCCCTCGCACCTTTGGGGGGGACGTGGCCTCACTGCACACCTGTGATTGGACCTCCAGCCTCTGCAGCTGAGAAGACAAAGCTCTGCTGTTAAACCTGCTCCCTCTGGGCACCTGGCTCTGAAGGCCTTGGTGCTGAGCGCTTAGGGACTCCCTACCACTCTATGCTCCAGGCTCATCCCTCACCAGCCTCACCCTGGCCCAGCCCAGATCACACCTTGATCTGTCTATGTTTCACCCACGTCCACCTCCACATTTCTGGGATTTGGGAGGAAAGAAAGTCTTCCATGGAAAATGAAAAGGAACCTGTGAAATTCAAGCGGTTTCCTACAGCTGGAGTGGGTGATGGGGGGAAAGAGGCTGGTATTTTAGATTTCACACCCTGAAACAGAACCCCTGAACTTCTAGGATCTTCTTCACAGAACGTTGCACTAGGAGAGATTCCCAAAGGAGCTACAGAACCTCAGTTCCTCCAGAGAGAACCCTCCTGTCCTGTCTATTCTTACACTCACCATGGAAGCCCCACCGCCATCTACAGTAACAAGAAACCTGCCATCTGTGGACTGCCTCCTGTGACACAAGCCCACCGTGATGTGCCTAAGACTTCCGCCCTTCTTCACCTCGCTGTCTATGCTTCCCTGCAACTATCAAAACCCTCTCAGACCCTCTGTTTGCAGGCAAAGGTATAACTCTCCTTTAGCCTTTCTATAAATCCCTAATCCTTTAATCCAGCATGAAAATAAGAATTGTCCTAGGAGCCCAGAGTCTAAAGGAACATGTTTGACTTAAATCTAAACAGGAATGGTTTGAAAAAGAGTGTACCCTCTCTACCTCTCTCTGCTTTCACTTCTTTAATCATCAGTTTCCAAAAGAATTGGGGCTGTATGGGGCTGGGGACCAGGAACCTGTCTGGAGAGGTATCCTCCGTAGGCTACAGAGAGACAACCAAGCACTAGAGTCGTACAGCATTTCCCCACCCCACAAGTACCCGGCTGTCCTGACACATATTTCAAAATTATATATTACAAAACTGGTAATTTTTATCTCTGATCTTTAAGCTTATTCTTAAACACTGAATTATACATATATTCTGTAGCTTTGATGGGGTATCCCAAATTCCTACTGAGGTTTGCCTTGCTCTGACACTATAAAACCTACTATTATATGCAGATCTAGAGGCAAATTAAAAAATCATGAAACACAAAGCAAAGGACTGAACTCTCAGTTTCTGTAACTCTTGCAGAGAATGGTTACATAAGGATGAAAAGTTACACCAATATCAATTGTTGCATACATTTCAAATCTAGATTATGAACATAAATATAAAGACTGCCTGCTTTTATGTTTTGCAGTAAGCCAACGTCACCAGCCATGCTCAATAAGTAACAATAATACTTTGATTTATCATTTTTTTTCAGAATCCTTCGTAGGAGATAATTTTCAAAGAAAATGAATTATGAAGTGCCGTGAAAGGAAGAATTTACAATGAGATCTGGAAGAAGGACTAGTTTCTCTTGCTTAGAAAAAATAAAATGTTGCAGGAAAATGAGGAGAGTTTGTGCCTGAGAAAAGAATAAAGAAGTACAAAGGCTAGCTACAAGGCAGAGGGGTCCATGCTTGGAAAGCTGAATGGGGAGGGGACATGGGAACAGCACTAGGGTCGAGGCCTGAGGTATAAAGATTCCTTAACCCTTATGCAGCCAGAGTTTGAATAAAGGGAAAAATTGCACTTACCTAATTGTCTGATTATGGTAACCAGTCAACTCTGGTCCAATGCTGGTGGTTACTACTATCTAAGTTAGGAGAGAGAGAGAAAGAGAAGAGTCAGTCATGCCTTAACACCCCACAGTACAAACACACTTCCTGGCAAAATTCCTCATAGAATGTGCTGGACAGTCTTTGACCTGATCGATTTCTGCAAAAATAAACAGTTTACTAGTCCTGTGCATGTTTTACGACTTGGTAAATTCAGCTTCCCCAAATGACTTGATGTGGTTAAATATATCTACAATGCAGTTTCTTCCACTGGATCATTCAGATGCTTCCAGACTCCAAGACAAAGTTTCATTTAATGTGTTTGCATATACAAGCTTGTCGCATAAAAAGACAAATGTGTTTGGCAAAAGAAGGAGTTTTTGGAATTTCACTCTGACTCTGTGAGAGCCTTAGGGGAAAAGCAAGGTGGGTGCCGTGTTCTTCATACCCAGCTCTTCCTCCTCCCTTTCCCTGGGCACCAGGGATCGGTGGGGACAGGGCTTTGTTTCACATGGTTCTTCTTGTGTGCTGGACTACACAGGGAGCCCCTGGACCTAGGGACCACTTTGACTCCCTTAATGTCTCACAGAAAGCGTTTAGCAGATTCATGGTGGCCTCTCTGGGTCCTCAAGACGTGGACACCACACCATGTCTACTGAAGACAAACTCAATGAAAACCAACTCGGCCCAACGTGGGTTCAGAAAAGAAAATGACTCAAACCAGTCATTTCCCTGAACCAACCATTTCCTGGAGATGATCATGACAGTCCCAACCCAGAGGGGGACTCTGTGTGGGAATCATTAAGCATCGCTAGGTCCTATGTGTATCAGGAAGGCAGATGGGAAAGGAAGACAGCAAAATGGGCAAAAGTCTACAAATGCAGAAAACAACTGTTTTTTTTTTTCTTTTTATTTTCACCTTTCTGGCCCTCCTAAGTCTTCTCTCCTGCTTTAGCTCATCATGCCTTGTGCCATTAAATTTGTGTCTTTAAATAAAGGACGGCTTTTATTCTTATCTGTTTGAAAATCTTCCACAGCGGCCCCCTGCCCCATTGCCAGTTAAAGTCCAAATCCTCTGATATTCAAGATTCTGCACGTTTTAACCCCAAAGACTTTCCCTCTCCTTCTATTAGTTTTCTATAATGTGCAAATTTCTACTCCAGTTGCAATGGTTTGAATGTGTTCCTCAAATGTTCACGTGTCCTAAACTTAATCCCCAAATTCCTATGTCGATGGTATTTGGAGGTGGGGACTTAGGGAGGTGATTAGCATGAGGAGTTGTGAGGGTGGGTCCCACATGATGGAATTAGTGGTCCTAAAAGAAGGGGACCAGAAACCCAAGCTTGCTTGCTCTAGCTCTCTGGCTGTGAGATATCCTCGATGTGTGATTCCACAGCAAAAAGCCCTCACCAGATGCCAACAACTTGATATTGGACTTGGCAACCTCCAGAACCGTGAGAAATAAGCCTCTTTTCTTTAGAGATGACCCCAGCTTAGGTAATCTGTTGTAGCAACACAAAACAGACTAAGACCCCAAACAGGTTTATCTCTTAGCTCCAACGATATGCTCCAATGTCCCCTCCTCTCTTTTCTGTCTACATTCTGCCCATACAGAGAAACTTTTTTCAGGAAGCCTGCCTTGAGCATCCCAGTATGAAACACTGTCTCCCTTCTGGAAATCAATCTGAGTCATTTGGCAATTAAGCTTGCCTTCTGACTTCTCCTCACGTGCTTCATGTTACTTCCATAAATAGTCTATAAGCAACTGGAGCCTGGTGCCTTACATACAGCAGGTGCAAAATAAGATCTATGTATTTGCTCTGACGTGTGATGCCTGTATCAGTGACACATGGCACGGAGCTGACCTTCTCCTCGGCAGAAAGCAGCAGCCACGCCACAATACCATCATAAGACTCCAGTGCAGGGAGCGAAGACGCGGGCCACAGCTATGTCACCTCACATTTCTAAGGAAACAAACAAATAGACAAAAGCTGCCCGCTAATGTTTTACAGAGTCTTCTCAGGGAGGCAGCAAGAACTGACCTGATTTATTTTCTTTTCAGAAAAAGGAAATGTGATAAACCTAAACACCAAAGAAAGAAGGTGTATTGTCTAATGCAGGAGACAACAGAACGCCTTTGTTACAGGAAAATCACAAATCAATAAGAAAAGCTGATGAGAAAATCAAGTAACCAGAAAAGGTAACACCCTGGCATCTTGTGTCTGGAGCAGTGGAATTGTCTTCAATTATAACAGATTTGCCATAATCCATAAAAGCTGTATTATGAGAGGGTGGAATGGTTATGTGCAATGTTTTATGTGCAAAGTAGATAAAGACCCTCCATCCCACCAGAATTATCACTTATGTTTGTTGGTTATTATGAGTGTGTTTAATGCCAAACATAAGCAATTGTTTCAACTGCCAAGAACAGTCAAACCAGATCTTAGCTGAACCAGCCAATAAATTTCCTTTTTTGAAAATAAAAAAGTTGTAGATCTGATAACACAGCCTGAACATGGCCGATGCTGTTTTAACATTTATCTCCACAAAGCCCATCTCCCTAGGGGAAAAGGACCGAATTGCTCAGATAATTGTGGCTGTAGAGCTGGCTATATTATTTACTCATCCACAATATAGTCGAAAGAAAGCACTTTAAAAGTTAATTAAATGGGATGAGATTCTTATGATTTAAACTTGCATCTATTAAAGTTTGATTTAGCAAGTGCATAGTTGCAAAGAGTCTATCATTTCGTACAAATTTGCTTACAGATTTTGTTGCTGTCTGGCATTATACTAACGCTTGACTTGGAGTGAAAATGCTGATGGGATTCATGGCGGAGCCTCTACCCTCATACCTGGCCTCCATTAAAAGAGATATCCAGCCGAAACCACTCCCTCAGAGGTAGGGTGAATTTAGTTTTTACAGCAAGGTCTTCTCCTTTGACAAGATGCATTTGAATATGCAAATGACCTAAGAGGAAAATCAAAACTCATGAAAATGACCCAAAAAAACATCTAGGAGTGAATGACAAAGATGTACCTTTTTCAACAACATTCCTAAGAAGCTAAAACTAAATCCCCTTCCTTTTTTTTTCTTTAAACAAAAATGAAGCAAAACCAAAACGCATTTTTTTTTTAAATAAATGAGACATTTGCTTTAAGCTTCTAGGAAAAAGAAGTTTAAAGTTCGCATTTGGTTTCCTGTGGCCTTTCTTGTATAAACAGTGCCCGGTATCTGTTTCTTCCAAATGAAAATAAAATAAGACATTTGTAAAAACTATCTGAGCCCAATACCCATCCAGATTTCAATCTATTTTCTCAACTGTTTCTAGCTATCTTACTTCCCCCACCCATTTTTAGTAACTCCTCTTTACCGAGTCTACCCCCAAATAATCAACTCGTTTTTGTAGAAAGAACAGAATTAACATATTTAAGTAAATGGCATCCCGACAAGGCCCATACAATTGCCATCGCCTGGTTGGAGAACAAGCACATCTCACACTTGTTGAGCAACCACTTGGACAATATCATCCTCATTCTAGACAGATATATCTGCCAGTAGACAGAACGTCAGAAAAAGACGATATCACTTTAAAGGTTCTGCTTTATACTTACCGTCTTCAGTAAGAAACACAGAAGGTGTGCCGTACATCTCATTAGAATCAACAAAATACAGAATCCCACAGAGATTGGCCTTGCAGTAATGGAGTAAATAAAGCCACATTGAAACAGTAAACCTAAAGGAGTGAGGAGAGAAAAAAAAATTGTGCAGATTGATATCATCCAAGAACAGGTAATTATAGTTAACAATGACCAAGAAAATTGCTTTCTTTCCAATGAAGGGATGGATTTGCTTTAGTGTTCATCATGGGAGATCAGTTCGCAAAGCCTGAGTTTTGAGACAAAGGAGGTAGTTATAGTAACTTCGGAGACGGGAGTTAAGCCTCATTGTACAAAACCACAGACAGTCTTCCTTGCACCAAAACCAGCTTCGCTGCCTCTTAGATGAGAATCTGACCTGCCTGCCACTAGAATTCTTGATTACGGCTTATAAAGTCAGATGTGGGACAAAAATATGGATTTTAATAAGAGGTGATTTGATAAGAAGCTATTCTAATACCTATGATTAAAAGAAAAAAAAACATAATTAGGGCTTTTTGAGCAATTTTGCTTCTTTCAAAGATAAAAGCCCCAAGGTAGAAAAACATACTAATCTGTAAATGGCATCACCACGGGGTAACTGGGACACATACAGACTACCTTAATGATCACATTAGGCTGCTCCGAGACCCGGTTCTGGCTGACCAATATGAAACAACTAATCTAATTATTCTATTTCTGGACTGAGGCTACTTAGGTGAGAAAATATTGTACAAATTTTGTGCATCTGTGATTTGTGGAGTGAGGATGATATAACAGTATCCAACTTAACTAGGGCACATTCAGCTAAATGTGTGATCCATCAATCATTCAGAAAAAAATTTGCTGGACACCCGTCTATGCCATGCATTGCACTGGAGGCCAGTAGTTCCAAGAGAAGGAGCTGGGAGTAACCACATTTCACCCGGGAAACCGACTCAAGGTCACACAAATACATCAGGTTTTCTCCACTTACCCCCCTAACCAATTCACAGTGTGGGTTAAAGTGGCAGCAGCCCCAGGTGTTTTATCCATATCCAAACAAGTCCTTTAGAATATTCTGGGCTTTATAATCTGGCCTCAAAACCAGTGGCATGATATGCAAACAGATGGTGTCACGAAGCTCCCTCCTGACCCACCCAGCTAGCAAGCTCATGAAGACAAGTTATTACAAGGAAGCTTAGCAAGAGCACATGCTTGGTAAAGCGACTCAAGATCTTTCTACAGCCAGCAGCACGGGAAGAATTAAATCACTCTGCTAAATCCATCTGATCTGGGGAGAACCAGGAACCGTTTTCAGCATCTTCAATTCAGCAAAAGGAAAAAATACATATGTGTAGATTTTGCTGAAATCGATGGAGGATACGGAAACTGGGAGACTGCAAGCAGCTCTCCCAACCCTCCAAGAAAGAAAAGGCAAAGCCCGGCTGCATCTGCGTGGCCTTGGATGGCTGCAGCTGAAACCTCCCAAGGCCTTGGGTCCAACACCTTCAGCTTACTCCCGCCATTCCTGGATCTGTATATAAAGACCAAGGCAAATGGGTGGCTCCTAGTGCAAGAGTAATGCGAGCCTGTTTCCAGGTCCACAAATCTGTCTAAACCCTGTAGATCCCAACATCTGTGGATCTAAGGAGCCCTTCCCAGAGCCTGCCCTGCTCTGCAGATAAAAACCCATCAAGAGGCCAGCCCCTGGGCTGCCCTCCCTTACACGGGGTAGTCCATGCGCTGGCGTCGGGCGGCCTCCAGCTCTCTGTTCCGGAACCTCAGGAGCTTCTTCACAATGCCCGTGTTTTCTCCACTGGAGGCATAGAGATAGCCAAGGAGGGCCACCACATCTGCAAACAGCAAAACAGTCGCTTCCGATTATCTCCGGCAAAGCTATCCCACCCAAGCCACCCTCCTCCTGGCGCCCTCTGCCAGGCTCCAGCCAACACTCAAATGTGATTCCTACAACTATCAGCAAACGCATATGATCACTGGATACCTGCCGGGCACCGTGCTGGGCACCTGACCGAGACTGTCTTCCCCAGTCTTCAATCACAACCCTGCGGAGCTGGTTCCATCCTAACGTCCACTCTACAGATGGGACACCCAAGGCTAAGTTTGCAAAGTTCAGAAGTGGTAGAGCCAAATGGCAGGTTTCAAACTCAGGTTTCTATGTTCTTAACCCTTTTACGCACTGCCCTCTTCATGCCAGGGAAAGCATTTTGAAATCGTTTTTGTGTTACAATGAGAAAGATTCCATAGTGCTCACGATGGTGCAGACACTGAAGCATGCTTTCATGCACTAAATCCTCATTCTTATGCCCAGTCTACAGATAGGCAAATGGAGGCACAGTCAGTTGCCATATGGCAACTGTTAGAGAATGTCATGCAACGCACTGAGCATGGTGTGGGATGATCTCACTGAGTCTCACAACTAACTATGAGGTGGGTCCTTTTACTGTCCCCATTCAACATACCACCAACTGAGCCCTAGAGAATGTTAAAGAATAAGAGGTGGAGTTGGGATTCCACTCAAGCAATTTGGTTTCTGAATTCGTGTTCTTTAAACTGCACTTTTTTGTTGTTGCTTTGTTTATTTTGTCTTTGGCTTTCCACATACACGCAACACATTACCCTACACAAAAATCACCAACCACTCCCCGTAAAACGGGGTGTGAAAAAAAATTTATTTCACAAACGTGGGAGACTTCTTCTCTGTAGTTCTAGAAAATAGGGATGTCCATAACACATCTTGAAGGGGAAAATGAGTTTCAGTTCTATATTTAATATCCACTGCTTTAAAGAGGCTAAGTATAAATTTCCTGTTTTCCATACATCCCCCACCAAAGAAAAGAGAATTCCCTTAACTCAACCTAGGAAGAAGGATGCTTTTCTCTTTCTAAAATGCTCCTTAGTTGAAATACCCCTGATTAGATGGTGGACACAATCTATGCTCCTGAGTTTCATGGGGAGAGAAGAACTGGCTTCTTTGAGAATCATCAAATATCAACATTGGCACAAATTTTGGGAGCCTCAGTCTGGAGTGCTGGACCTTCAAGCACTCCTCATTGCCCAAAAGGAAACACAGAATTCCACTAAGTAGAGAGGTACTTTGGGTTTAATATAATTTGGAAATCTTAAGAGCAGCATGTGGACTCTCAGGCCCTTGTACAAATGTAATACGATGAAATGAGCCAATTTCCCCCAAATGTCCATAAATCTACCTAGAGACACATTTGGAAACCCAAAATGATGGACATAGTTCCAACAGAAACAGTGGAGCCTTTTGATTTTCTTGTTTTAAACTTGAGCTCAATTCGGTAACATTGAACTGGCTGGTCTGTTGTGAGGGATTAGAAATGGAAATATTGCAAAGATGTCTTTGAAATCTGAGGGAAAAAAATTCACCAAAGAGGTCGACAGGAGCTCAGCCTTGGTTTGTTCTCCATTCTTTCAAGTGGAGCAGAAGAGATCAGATGGCCATCCCAGACCCCAGGAAGGCTTCTGCTGGTGACTGCTGTTCTCTAGTACATAGTAGGAATATTTATCCAAGCAAGTGAGGCTCAGTTCTTCCCAACCTCACACTAGTAAAAATAAACTTGGTGAAGCAGGATTCCAAAGTGTAAGGAGTTAGAAGCAAATACTAGCGAGCCCTTCTCTCATCCACGGATCCCAGCCTGAGGGGTCCTTTAAAGCACTCAAGACAAAAGACAAAATTATAGAAGGGAAAATCTCAGAGACCTGAAATAATTTTATAAAAACACATGCTGCTTGTACCCAGCAAAACCAAAGTAATGGTCATTTTCTTGTAAAGTCTGTAACTTTGATGGTTCTGCGATGGGAGCTCTGCTATAGTTCTCCCTCAGTTTAATGCTGTCTTCCATTATGATCAGAAGCAAGGAACAAGGATGAATTAGGGAGCAGGAAGGACTTCAGAATTCCTTTAGCCCAGGAAAACATATATTCTTATTGTCTAATCACTGACTGCAGCTGCTGGGAGGGCCCAACAGATGCTCTTTAACTTACGATGTCAATAAATATCAACGGCAAAAAATGCATTTCCTACACCTAACCTACCCTAAGTAGGTTAGCCTGGACTAAGTAAGGCTCAGAACACTTGTATTAGCCTACAGTAGGGCAAAAATTATCTAACACAAAGCCCATTTTGTAATAAAGTGTTGAATATCTCATGTGACTTATTGAATACTGTGTAGAAAGTGAGAGACGGAATGGTTGGGAGGGTATGCTTTTCCATTGTTGTACAGTCAAAAGCTCCTAAATGGAATGATCATAAATCAGAGACTATCTGTGATTGATTAGTGATGTCTGCACGGAAGCAGAACAGGGAGTATCAGTACCAGTGCCATCACCATTAAAGAATGCATAGGTTGGAAAACTTAAAGAAAAAGATTTAATAGCTTGCTTTTTTTTTTTTTCCTTTCGTGTATTCCATGAGAGCAGGGACCTTACTTTGTTCACTGTTTCATTCCCATAGTCCAGAACAGTGCTCAGCATTTGATAGGGACTCCATAAATATTTGGTGGATGGATGAATGAACCTAACCATGACCTGGTCAGGATTAAGCCGGTTTCCCTTTTCCTCAACACTTCCCATAATTCCATCGTGTTCACCACGCTGCCTAAGCCACACAACAGTCCCTCTCCTTTCAATCCTTCTCCCAAATCCAGGTCTTTGACTTTTCTTGCATGAGGAGGTTGGGGATAGGGGGAGTTGTTAAGACATAAACGTAAAAGTAAAATGCCAGGAAAACAACGCGTTTTGAACTCTTCCCCATGACTGTTTTTGTCTTAGTTCCTCAGATTTTGGAGCGGGTGAAGACCCTGGGTGTTCTATGGTACAAAGCCCTTCATTTGGAGATGAGAACAGTGTCCGAGTCTTATTCTGCTTAGGTAACAAGAGGCCTGGCTGGGGCTCACACCTGGTCTCCCCAAGAACAGACCAGTGGTCTTTTTATTAACCACACTGCCCCTCGTTGCACCCCAGAGAAGTGTGGCTGAAGTCCAGCTCACCTGGCCCTCCCTGCGTGCTGCCTGGCTGCACTGAGACATTTCCCCACTGCTTCAGGAAGCACTGCTGTCCTCAGCTCCCAAGGACCCACCTTCAGGTGAGAGCCAGCTCAGTGGGCCCTCCAATGCCCCTACAGCAGCACTGGGGCCAGCGCCCAGGAGGCAGACTGGGCCCCTCTCCTTACTGGCTGGTAAATGCTTTGAATCCCACCGCTGGAGAGGGTGTGTCTGGGGGATCCTGTAGCCTACTCCCTGGTGCAGTGGGGGGAAGGTCCTGTCTCCATGGAGCGAAGCCCGTCCCAGAATGTCTACACCACAAGGGCCCCGCTGACTCCTCAGCCTGCAAGCCGAGAAGTGAGACGAGCCCCTCTGCCAGCAATCACCGAGACTCAAAATGACTGCGAGGGGCCTGGGGAAAAAGAAAGTATGATTTTCAGTCTAAGAAGTAAAGCCCGAGCACAGTAACTCAATAACACTTTCCAAACACAGGACACACAGAGGCTGGGCCGGGCAGGTGTTTTGTTTTCCTTAAGGCCAAAGACTAAGGATAAAAAAGCTATATACTTTTTTAAACAGAAATGATTTAAGTCAGAACTTCACCCAAAGAGAACACTGGGCCGTGAAGTGGTTACTTTGGAAGTCTGTGGAATATTCATTAGCAGGAGTCTTTGAAAATGAAATAAATTCTGCTTCTAGTCATTTATCTCCAAACCTGCTTAGATGCATGCACAAAGATACAGGCACAAAGATGTGCAGTAGAAGCTTGGCTGTTGAAAGCAGAGGATTCAAAATGACCTGCAGGACCATCAACAGAAGGTGGGTAAGTAAGTTGTGCATGCTTAGCATCTGCTGAAAAGCACGGGGCCGAGCAACACGTGCAGAAAACCCTCCGAGTGCCCGGCACAGGTTCCGGATCCTCTCTTGTGCATGAAGACAGGGGCTAAACTTACTGCTTCTATGTGCAGAGAATATTTCTGGAAGGAGACAAGAAGCTGTTGTACTGAGTTTGCTTCTGGGCAAAGCACCAGGAGACTGGGGGATGGGGGTGGAACATCTTCTTCCCTCTAAACCTTTTACACGGTTTAAATTTTTTTACCTGGTACATGTATTACTTTTGTGGCTCAGAAAGAACAGGACAAAAGCCCTGAACATTCCCGCCCGGGCAGGCAGAAGGCACCGACCGATTCTGCGGCCTCCCTACCCTGGGCTCAGCCCCATCAGCTGCAGAGACAACGTCCAGTGGGTGAAGGAAGAGGATGATTCACATCGATAAAAATTCAACTTTAAAAAAAGTATTCCTTCTAATTTAGAACCTGGGTTAGGACGGTATTAGCATATTTCAGAGAGGCGGCATAGCAAAGTCAAAAGCATCAAGAAGTTTAGGCCCTAGTTAAATAAACTCCTTGAGTCCCGTTTTCCCCTTCATAGACGAGAGGATGACAATAATACCGTCTTTCCCAGGGGACTAGCCTGAGAAGTTAGCGCAACAATGTGCACGGGAAGAGTGTTTTGAAAACTGTAAAGGGCAATGCAGATGCTAGGCAGTAATTAGTGTTATTACTGAAAAACTCAGAATACTGTGATTAACTGGAAAAAAAAAGAACTAGGTCTGTGATGGTTTTATTACTTTTTTTTTTTTTTTGAAAGTACCAAATATCTAGCTTATAATTAGAAAAAGTATCATCACATCATTGGGTGGAACAGTCCTGCTGCACAAACTGTTTTTTTGTTTTTTTTTTTTTTTTAATTTTCTCCCCACATATGCAAGTCAAACCTGGCTCCAACATTTGATAGGACTTTCAATCATTTCATTGTAATGGGGTTTTGTTATAAGAAATCATGCTTCCAGTCTCTTGAAACTGAAGACGGGAATAATTTTTAGTGGAAGGAAAGGAGGATAGAAAAGAAGGAAAGCGACATGTTCTCCAAGAGATTCTTAACTAAGAGGGAGGGTCAGGGAGATATTCATAAAGGTGGACACTAGGGCAGAGTATTTAATAGCCATTGGCATGGTGCTTAAGAACATTCGAAATGTGCTCCTAACCCCAATTGTCTGTCTGATTTCCCCGAATTACACCTCCAAGTACACATACATACCAAGCCCGTTACTGCTCCCCATTTCCACCCTGTGATGACGCTAGTAATCAACTGACCTGGCCCTCTAGCTCACAAATGCACACTCAGCCCCAGAATCCCTCTCAACACTACACTCCAGGAAGCTACCCCCCATCAATCCAAGTCGGCCCGCAAGATGAAACCTATCTACCTTCACTCACGTCAAGGGATGCATGTGATAAGACCTCCCGGGCCGCGACCCCTCTGTGTCCTCATGCTGTCACCTCTGCCTGGGAGTCCCCCACGTTCCTTTCTGACTGAAAATTCTGTTCATCATATTGGTGAGGGTGAGGGTGAAAGTTCACTCATCCATTGCTGGTGGGACTGCGAATTGGTGCAACCACTCTGGGAAGCAGGATGGAGATTCCTGGGAAAACTTGGAATGGAACCACCATCTGACCCAGCTATCCCACTCCTGGGCATAGACCCAAAGGACTCTAAATCAGCATACTACAGTGACGTGGCCACATCAATGTTTACAGCAGCTCAATTCACAATAACTAAGCTATGGAACCAACCCAAGTGCCCCACAACAGATGAATGGATAAACAAAATGGGATCTATATATACACAGTGGAATATTGCTCAGCCAAAAAGAAGAATGAAATTGTGGCATTTGCCAGTCAATGGACGAACTGGAGACTATCCTGCTAAGTGAAATAAGTCAATCCCCCCAAACCAAAGGCCGAATGTTCTCTCTGACACGTGGATGCTAACACACAATAACGGCAGCGGGGGTGGGGTGGGGGAATAGAAGTTCCCTGGGTTAGACAAAAGGGAATGAAGGCAAGAGAGTAGTGTGGGAATAGAAGACCATAGAATGAACTGGACATGACTTTCCTGTGTCCTGTGTTCATATATGAATACACGGACAGTGAAACTCCACACCGGGTACAACCACAAGAATGGAAGTTATATCCCATGTATGTATGAAAAATCAAAATGCACTCTATTGCCATGTAATATTAAAAAGAACAAATAAAATTTTTAAAAAAGAAAATTCTGGGGGGCTGGGCTGTGGCTCAGTGACAGAGCGCTTGCCTAGCAACTGTGAGGCCCTGGGTTCAATTCTCAGCACCACATTAAAATAAATAAGTAAAATAAAGGTTCATCAACATCTAAAAAAGAAAAAAGAAAATTCTGCTTATCCTTCAAGTCTCTCTTCAGCTATCACCTTTTCCACGAGGAAGCTTAGCAAAGGGCTATCTCATTAACTTTTTTCTGTGCTTCGTACCTTAAAACATTACAAGTAAATAGCTCCCTGCCCTCATGCAGCAGCAAAGCTTAATGGTTACATGTGGGGTTTGGGAATCAAATTCTCCAGGTTTAAATATCATCTCTCTCATTAATAGCTGTGTGGCCTTAGACAAGTTATTCTACCTCTCTGAGTCAGTTTCCTCCTCTGTACATATGACAGTACAGTATTGGGAAGATGCAGTTAGATACACAGAGGCACACCAAGGCTGGCACCTAATGAGCTCTCATCTCACCCGGAGGCCATGACTGTGGGAGCTGCTCACCTCCCACACCAGACCTTAAAGAGAGGGACTGCGTCTTGTCTCCGTCCTTGAGCCTCCAGATTTCAGAGAAGAAATGGGAACATAGTAGCTGCTCAATCTTTTTCTCACTGAATTGAATGATGTGATATTATGTGAGAGCCACCAACAGAGGGAGTCCAAAGGTTAATTTCTGAGGGTGGAAATTTATATATATATATATATAAAATTCTATTTTCAGGGCGGGGGGGGAAGGTGGAAATGTGAGTTGGATTGCAATAGGAGCATGATTTTGCCCATTAGACATGGAAGGCGCAGTGGCGGGAGGTTGGCTCTGGGGTCTGGGGTGGCCGGGAGATTTCAGGAACACTTTGGCAAAGGCACCGCGGACTCCCTGACCTGGGGCTCGCTGGAGCTTACCTGGGTTGCAGGTGGGTTGTGACCCAGGTAGGAGTGCGTGAACAGGGCCCGCAGCCTTAACCTGCATCGCCCACCAGGGTTCCACCTGGGCAGCCGTGGTGCCCCTGCAGGGGCCCGCGGGGAGGGCACACAGCCACCTCCCACCTCCTCGCTCTTCCAGGGGCCACACAGCCATGTGAGGGTCTCAGCCTGCCATCGCCATGTGAGGTTCACAGATAAGCACAAGGGAGACACACGTCCTAGCGGCACCGCTCATTCGGTGGATGGCTGTGGGATGCCCACTGTGTACAGGCGCCGCGCGTGGCACCAAGCAAGCAAAGACCCTGACCTGGTGGAGCTTTTGCTCTAGAGCGGGAGACCATCAGCAGCAAATCAGCAATTAAGTCTATTACATCCCAAGGTGCAGGAATGAAGGGCTGTGAGGGGTCATGAGGGAGCGGCCACCAGGCGGTCAGGGAAGATGGCTTTGGGGCAGAGGTCTGAGTGAGGTAGGGCAGCAAGCCACACAGCCACCTGGGAGAAGAGCGTTTTCAACGGAGGAAACGGTAACCCTAAAGTCCCAAGGTGGGGCCGGACTTGGTCTAAGAAGTGAGCGGGCGGGTGTGGCTGGAACAGGTGTGCAGGGGAGCCCGGCAGGAGAGGGAGCTGGCAGCGGGCAGGGACAGGCCAGAGGGAGGGATGCTGGGTAATGCTAACTGTGAGCAGGCTGCGCTGCCAGGCCAGGGGCAGAGCCAAGAGGCCCCTCACAGGCAGGCAGTGGCCAGAGTCCAGCAGGGTGATGACAAACCAGGGCCACAGCAGTATAGATGGTGACGAGTGACTGGACATGTTGGAACTGTGACATACATAGGCTGAGGCTGGAGCCAATGACACTGATGGATTCTCACCTTAGGGTGTGGCAGAAAGAGAAGTCCGGGTCTGAGTCACCAGCCTGCGTGGCTGTTTTTTGTCTGTGTGTTTAGGCATGAGTCAGGAGCTCATGTGGCTCATTGGACAGCAGATAATGTCCATCCCTCCCTCAAGGAAACACATAACCATAGTGGAGCCCCAGGTGTGGCCTGCTAACCACCTATGGCCCACATGCCTGCAGGCAGGGACAAGGACACAGGAGGGCACCTGGCTGGGCCTTTGCACCCACATCTAAAAAGCTGCTGGCTCCTGATCAGGGTCAGATTTACTGGGCAGGCCAGATAAAACTCTGCTCCATCAAAACCCAGACCAACAGCCTGGCCAGATCCTGGCCTAGGAGATGACTGGCCCAGGGGTGGGTCTGACCACACACAGCCCTCGCCTCAGGACAACACGCCAGGCCGGTGGCAGAGGGCACAGCAGATTTTTTTCCCAGAAACTGAAAGTCAAGGAAGTGATTCAATTCAGAGACAGGACCATCCTGGGACACAAGGCACTGGACACAGAGCCCACTCCCCAGGCTCCTTGGCGGTGGGCCCTGCAGTGGGTACCAGACACGACAGGTGCCCCGAGGCTCAATTCTGCTGTCTCACATTGTCCCTTGACTCTACTCAAGGAGAGTGGCATAAAGAAGCCCCTGCTAAGAACAAGCCAGAGGCCAGGCCCCTGCTGTCCCACAGCCCGTGTCCAGAACAAATGTAGCTCACACTTTCCAAGAGATGGCCCAGGCTTTTAAAGAGAGCAGGAGGAAATACTTTTCTTGGAAAACAAATCACAGCTTAGCGACAGAGCTGGTTTGGGGGTGCATGGAGCCCCCCATCCCATTTCCAATGCTTTTTAGCTCTTATGAAAGGTTTTCCATTGCGTTACGATTTTATTCAATGGGTTTTCACTCCAAAAATAAAGCTCTGCTGAGTTGGGGAGAGAAACCCCGCCGTGCCCTTCTGGAGCCTTGCGAATGCTGGAAGGAGCAACAAAGGAAAGACATTGCACATTTTAAGGGCTTGTTCAGGTGCCCTGAGAACTTAGTAAATGATTTCATTTGAAAACTTCCAACTCGCAATTCAATCATTCTTCAATGAGAACTATATGATTTTTTGCCAAACATGAAATGGAATCATTAAGCCCCGACGAAAAGCAAAACGGTGGCTGTGCGTGTCCTGTGACTCCCTCTGCTCAACAAATTAGGGGTCCCTGTGGAAGGCACGCGGTGCTGCCCGGAGCAGGGATGCACACTGGTCATGCAATCACATGCAGCTCAACATATCGCAGACATTTAATCACCCACCCCACCCTATCTGCCGCACGTGCACACACACACAGAAGGGGAATCTGCCTCCTCCTAGGTGTCTCAGTACCCAAAGCACCACACAAAGACAGACTAAACCATAATGTAACATAAAATTGTGTAGAAACACACACACACACACACAAGCACGAGCACTGGCAGAACTGAATTCAAGTTGGTAGTCTGGTGGACACTATTAGATCACATTGGCTCCCTGGTTTTGACATTGTGTTATAGTTATTGAAGATGGTACCGAAGGGCAAGGCTGGATGAAGATGCACAGGGCTCTCTACCATTTTTGCAAATTCCTGTGACTATAGTTAATATAAAGTGTTTTTAAAATGTCCAGTGGGCTGATGTGATGGCAAATGGACCAGGACCATTGGAAATACACGCTCACACATGTCCTTTACATTTCCGCTAGATGCCCACTTTGGCATAGCGCCCAGAAATCACCATAGCCGTTGTTTCATGAAATTATGCCCCAGAGGTGACAAGAAGTTGATCATTAGAGGAAGAATGTAGAGCACGTGTCCTTAAGTCACCTTGTCCCAAACCAGGCCTGGTGAAGACCGATATCCTGGACAGGGGCCTGCTGCCCACGACGGGCTTCCTCTATTGCCAAGCCTACCTGGGACCCCGCCAGGGTAAGAGAGGGATCAAAATCCCACTGGCCCAGCCCCTGAGTGATGAAGGATGGAGCCCGGGAATTTGCATTTATAATGAGAGTGCTGGGCAGTACCACCATGGGGGTCCTGGGGCGCCACTTTAGGAAATGGTACAAGCCTGGGCAGGGGTCTGGGAGCATGGCTTCCTTGGCTTCCTGATCCAGGGCAGGGAGAAGAGCTGGGGTGCTCAGCATCCCAGAGCCAGGAAGAACTTCAGACCCCAGAGATGTCCAGCTCCTGTGCAATGGCATCTCAGTCAATCCTCACCCCTCTGCTCCTGGGGAATGGTTTTCCCACTGAGCAGATGAGAACACTGAGGCTCAGAGAGGTCCCCAGTCACAGAGTCAGAGGGAAGCCAGGCAGGAGTTTCCCTTCTGGGACGCGGCCTCCCTGTCTGACACAAAGCCTCCTTTAGGGCTCATGTCCTCCCGGGCAAAAGTCCTGCTCAAAAATAACAGAGACTTCAGGGCTTGTAAGGGTCGACAGGGAAGGGGAAAGGTCACCCCAGTCCTTGGTTCACGGCATCAGTGCTCCTTCCCAAGGCAGAGCTACACCTCTCAAAGACTCCCTTCCACGGCCCCTTTATCCCTCCCTGCCTTCCACCTTGGGTCCTAGTCTCTCCTCATTTTCCTCCTCTCTTCCCCTTGACCCTGACTTTTTTGTTACTTTTCTCCTTTTGTCCCTGAAGTTCAAAACCACAGACTCGACACGCCCCTCCATTTTTCGCATCTCCCCGACGGCTGATGTGAGACTCTCCGGGGCCACCCCATGGCACGAAGACACAAGAACAGGTTCCTAGCCAGGCGATGACCTACCGTCTTCCAGGGGACACTGTGGGATCTTGTTTGCCCAGAGGTTCCAGATGTAGTCCATGTTCCACTCGAGGCACACCCGATGGTCCTTGAAGGGGCGCTCAAAGGGCGGGACCGTCTTCAGCAGAGTGTAGTTCTTGGCCACGGCGTGGAGCAGGTTTTCCTCCCACTTCACATTCGCGTCTCCGCCACCGTGTTGGTGAGAAATCCAGGCTCTCAGTACCACCGTGGAGACGGAGATGGAGTGCCTGATGAAATAGTCATCTCGGTAAACCATGATGCTCGGAAATCTCACCTGGACCCTCTGCGTCCTGCTGGTGTGCAGATGCTTCTCGTTCTTCCACCGTTTCTTGTACACAGGGATGCTACTTCTGAACTCGGAGGAGACCACGGCCTCCAGGCTGACCACACAAGGCTGAGAGCACAAGTACTCGATGGAGACCTCGGAAACATTACGCACGTTTCCTTCCAAGACGGTGAAATAAATAAAGTCTTTGTAAGTTGCGCCCTGCTCGGCTTTGGGGACCACAGACGTCGTCAGGGAGGTCTGCCTACCCAGAGACGGCACGAAATTCTGTAAAGGAGAAAAATTAAAAAAAACGTGAGAGATACAGAAGGTCAGACATGATCATGTTAACACCAGCGCACACATCATTATTTTCCTGGGATGCAAAACACCAATCTACATAAGAGATGTCGAAAGCACCATTAAGGATTGGAGAAAATACAACACACGCATGCACACACACACATTAAACCCTCTCCCGGGCTCAGCAGCATCTGCTGGTCAGAATGTGACTTTCAAAGCTACGTGGCAACCATTCCAAAGCCCGATTCCCAATGGAAGAGTGAATCCACGGCAAACCCATTAGCAACTAAAGCTGCCTTAGAGCGACAAAGAGACAACCTGGCTTCAGACATTTCCAAACTATTGTCCTGACTTCAAATGGCAGTCAAAGGTTGCCAGATCAAAGGTGGCACAAGAGTTCAAAGTGCACCTGCCAGGCAAGAGGGCAGGGATGCCAGCCTGTCCCCAGTTCTCCTGGAGGTGCAGACAGGACACATCTGCATGAGGGACCGACCCACAGATTCCCACAGCACCAAGTCACACTCAGGAAGCCAGGGCCACGAACTGTGGTGTCTGAGTCTCCCGCCATGACTGATGCCACATGGACCAGGAAACGTCTTAGCTGTGTGTTTGCTGAGCTTGTCTTTAAATGATCAAGCCTCTCACTGTGGACATTTCTTCCAGAAGACATCCGGGAAGCTTGGTTATGAAGTCAAGGCAATGTTTGAAGCATGTGGTACTGAAATAGGGGTGCCAGGATCTCTTCTAAGTCTGGCTTTGTGATTCACTGTCCAAACCACTGTAGCCCAAAGGTCACTTTGGATCACTTCAGACCCATGAGAAGGGCTACTACAGGAGCAGAAGGAGGAGGAGGAGGAAGAGGAAAGAAAAATAGAAGATAATGCATGTTGGTGGGGAGATGAAGAAATCAGAAGCCCTGTGCACTACTGGTAGGTGCACCTCTATGGGAAAAAAGCACAGCAGTTTCTTTTTTTAAAATGACATGTCTAGTCGGGCAAGGAGGTGCACGTCTGTAATCTCAGCTACTCAGAGGCCTGAGGCAGGAGAATCACAAGTTCAAGGCCAGCACCAGCAACGAAGCAAACCCTTGTTTCAAAATAAGAAGTTTTAGAAAGGGATGAGGATAGAGCTGAGCAGTAAAATTCCCCCGGGTGCAATCCCTAGTGATGAAAAAAGAAGAAAATTAGACACACAAGTAGCACCCGAGCTGATTCAGCGATTGTACTTCTGGGTATATACCCGAAAGAGATGAAAGCAGGGCCGGGAGGGGAGCGCTGTGTGCTCAGCATTCTTCACAGTAACTAAAAGCAACTCAAGATAAACAAAGGCGGAGAACACGCACTGGGATGGAATGAAATTCTGATACATCTATGACACCGAGGAAGCCGGAGGACTAGCTAAGAGAAGTGAGCGGCCGGACCAACAGAACAACAGTGTGGTGCGATCCGCTTACATGAGCGGATCACAGAGACACGGGACAACAGGGTTGCCAGGGCCTGGCGGGGCCAGGGCAGCGGGTGTCGGAGGGGTCAGAGTTTCGGTGTGGGATGACATAAGTGTGCCGGAGATGGGACGTGCTGGCCGTCACACAGCAACGTGAATTCACTGAAGACTACCGAACCAGACGCTTCAACATGACTAAAATGGCAAGTTTTATGTTATGAAAAAGGTCACTCTGGTCTCCTCCAAAAAAAAGAAGAAGAAGAAATAGAGTCTCGGTTCTTCAATTCTGGCTCAGAGCCATGCAGAGGCGTGAAGTGTGACATTAGGGATGTCAAGAAATCACGGTGGTGAAGGGGGAGCACCGTCAGGGCTCAGATGCCAAAGCCCGGGGGAGACAGCACAGGACCCAGGGACCTGCCTGGGGCTAGAGAGCAGGCTTCATGGGAGAGGTGGCATCTCGGTGGGGCTTTGAGGGACAAAGAGAAGTTCTTCAGGTGAGGATCGTGTGGCCAGTGAACACCAGGGGGAAGATACAAATACACACGGGGAGACAGGACAGAAAGAAAGGCGGTCCTGGCCTTGGAGTGTGGAGTCCCCGCCCCAGGAAAGCGACTTTCACTCTACAGACAGCGAAGACCAAGGAAGGTGCTGTAAAAGAGGGTGGTGCGTCCCTTTTAAAGCAACTGACAGCCAATCAGAAACATAGCCAATGATCCACAGGAAAGGGAGCAACTGCTGTAGCTCATTGATAAGTAAATTCTCACTCAAGTAAGAGGAAGGCAAGTAGAAACCCACCAGGGTTTTTAACCTAGCAGACTCACAGATCAAAACTTCAGGTTGCATGTTACTGGCTGGAGTTAGGAAGCATGCTCTCTTAGGTATGGCTGGTGGCAGTAATCATCGAGGACAGACGCTAATTCCATTCTAGGAGCTTATCTTACAAATGTATTCAAACCTGTGTGAAATGATGTACACACAGCTGTCTCACACCAGCACTGTTTCCACAGCAGAGGATGGGAAATTTCATCGAGAGGGGCTGATTAAATTATAGTACATCTGCCGGGCACAGTGGCACATGCCTGTAATCCCAGCAGTTGGAGAAGCTGAGGCAGGAGGATCACAAGTTCAAAGCCAACCTCCGAAACTGAGGGAGGTCCTAAGCAATTCAGGGAAACCCTGTCTCTAAATAAGATATGAAGGGGGAAGGACTGGGAATGTAGGTTGGTGGTTCCGCACCCCTGGGTTCAATCCCTGGTACAAAAAAAAAAAAAAATTATAGTACATCCATTCCTGGAGTACTATACAACTGTGAAAAGAGGAACATCTTCATGTGCAGACCATGGGATAACTTCTAAAGGGTTTTTGGTTTGAAGTTTTTTCTTTTGTTTTGAAGCAGATTCAAAAATACCATATTGAGTTTTACACACACACGGTAAAAAAAAAAAAATTCCTTGAATACACATAGTACTGATTGTTCACATGGAACGAGGACAAGGATAAGGTGACCAGAGACAAGGCAAGAGGGTGCTAGGCCTTGTGCTCTCTTCTTTATCCTTCGAATTCTGCACCACATGAATATTCAAAGAGCAGGGAGAGCTACAGTCCTGAAAGATGACAGTGGAAAATGCAGTTTCTACAAATGGCAGAGAAGAATGGAAGGGCGGGCCGTTTCCTCTGATTAGTCATGGGAAACCTGTAGGAAGAAATATGTAGAGTAGGTACAGTCCAAACTGTGGTCCCCCACAGGGAGCGATTGCATTGTTTTATGTTCTCATTTATGCTGCCAAATTACAGGGAGAAAACAAATATGAAAACGATCTGATAATTGGAAGAGGAGAACCTAGGAGAGGGGAGCCCTGGGTGGCGCCTGCCCACGCCCTCAGACTGCGAACCAGGAAGCCACAACTAAGAGCGGAGTCTCGCGTGTGGCCCAGCTGCTGGGTCCGCAGACGTGAGCCCGGCTGCCAGGCCCCTGTCCTTCACTGCCAGCCCCCCCCCCCCCCCGCCAACGCGTGGTGCAACTCGGAAGACCCACTGCTTCTCGGTGGCCAGGACCACGCAGCTCTGCGTCAAGCACTTAAGCGCGCCCCAGAGCTGCGCCCAAAGCCAGAGCTCGCGGTGCCCCTGACGCTGAGGGCGGCTGGCCCAGAAGAGCAGCCGAGGGGCGGCCAGCGCGTCTTGATCCCACAGCAACGGGCCAGATGCTTCCCTGCCAAATTCAGCGCAAGGAGACGTTTGCTTATTTAGTGAGACAACAGGGAGTGCTGAGCCCAGGACATGCTATGGTATATTAAATATCAAAAATCGTGTTCTTTTCCAAAGAACGATTTCAACCCCTTCCTCCTTCGTTTTATTTGTACTTTAAAAACTCACCCAGGCCCAATTCTCCTGCTTTGCCCTTTTTTTTTTCCTTCCTCCCTCGTAATGGCTTTAATGCGGATGCAGCTAACTCCAATGAAAACCTCTTTTAAACAGAATGCTGGCGAAAGGCCATTTGATTTCATGAGATTTCATCGCAAAGTGCAGTTAATAATAATCCACTTCATTATTTTACATCTGATTGCTAAACATGCGCCCGTCACACTTTTCCACATTAATAAGCACAGCAGCCCTCTGGCCTGGTTTCAGTTGGCTTGGTGTGTCACACATACCACTGTGCATGAGGAGGTAGAGACACACCTCACCCGGGTCCTCTCTGGGTCCTCTCCGGGCCTTCTCTGCAAATTCTGTTCCCAAGAAAATCTTCATACACTCCAATATGAAGATTATTTTATTTTCACCTGCTTCAAAGTCTCAAGCACTGTAAAACACACCCCAGGGACAGGAGTTCTAGACACAGGCTACCCAACATGGCAGTCCCCTGGCAGATTAGACACTTGCAAGGTGGCTGGTCCTCACTGAGCTATGCCCTAAGTACATCAGACAAACTGATTTCAAAGCCTCGGGATTTAAAGAAAGACTTTGAAACATCTCATTAATAATTTTATATTGATTGCATGTTGAAGTGATAATATTTGGATACCTCAAGTTAAATAAAATATTAAAATCAATTACACCTGTTCTTGTTGACGTTTTTGATATGGAAACTACTGAATACAAAATCATATTATGTGGCTTGAACTTTTCTACCGGACGGTGATATTCTACATTAGAGGCTAGCAGATTTTTGCTGCAAAAAGTGGCCAGATGGTAAATGCAGTCATCCCTCCGTAACCATGGGGGACTGGTTCCAGGACCCCCAAGGACATCAAAATCTGTGGATGCTCAAGTCCCTTATATAATGTGCTCATTTGCATATAACCCAGGCACAGCCTCGAGTACACTTTAAGTCATCTCTAGGTTGCTGGCAGTAGCTAATACAACTCAGGTGGTACATACACAGTTATTTTTCTGTATTGTTTAAGGGATAATGACAGGAGACATGGTTTTAGGGTTCAGGGGATATTTTTTAGCCTCCATTGAACCTGAGGCTTATTTGAAGTATTTGGGCCAGTGTTCTCTGCTCTGCTGCAGTGTGAATGCAGCCACAGACACAATCGTCCCACACAACTTTGTTTACAAAAACAGGCAGCTGGGTGGCCTGGCTTATGAGCCCGAGTTTGCCAACCACCGTTCTAGATTATCAACTTTTATACTAGATGGGGTTTTGAAGCACATAGAGTGACAGAAGTCATGCTTTGTATGGAGCCATCACCTAAGAAAGGGGAGGAATAACCCCACAAGGAACATTTCATGCCCAGCTAGGCAACGGGGCTTGATGCCAGGTGTTTCTAAGGTGTCCAGGTAGTGGCTGCTGACATCTCGCTCTGGTTTATTTCAGAAAAGCTCTAAGTCAGATGAGAACTCAAAGCCAGGCTGGGGACAGAGATATAATTTCGTAGACTGAGAGGCATATTTGAGAAGCAGGAGAAGCGGGGTGACAAGTGAAACACAAAAGAAAAGTGACATCAGGACCGGGCAGTGTCTGAAACAGGATAGGTGCTTCAGTATCTCCTGGTGTGGTGGGAGCGGAGCGTGGTCTCCGACCCTCCAGAAGGCCTCAGTCTTCAGCTTTTGGGGTCCCTCTGGAATGCAGGAAGCTGGCAGCTTGTGAGTTGAATCCGCCTCGTGGGTGGCTGCTACATCATGAGTTGTGGCTACTTCTACTATGTACCAAACCAACACCGATTAGCAACACCTCATACTCCAAATATTGATTAAGCTGAAACTGATTTCCTGGCTCAGGTCCTCTGTGTGGCTCTCAGCTGCTTCCTGCCAGGAAAATAAAGCAATGAACTTGAAGAGTTCCGGCTACAGGCACGACACGTGTCCAACCTTCATAGGTATTTTCACATGCCAGGTTGCATTAACATAACCTAAAAGATAATCCCACATGTTCCTTCGTCTGGAAACTGGGAATTCAGATCGGCACCATTGCTCTGTCTCCAGCTGTTAGACTAGAGCTTGGCACACAGGAGGAGCCTAGTGTTTCTTGCTGCAATAAGGGATTGGGCATGCGTATTCCCACCAGGTGACTCAGTGACCCCTCCTGCACCAATGCTGCTCAGCCCTGGCGGGACCTGCATGTAAGTCAAAAGACTGGATCCAATCTTGAGTACCCACTGTCCTTCTCTAGCAGTGGGGGTGGGGTGGGTGTTTTATGCATCCAGTCTCATCAACTTACCTTCTGGCACCCCACCAGGCCCCTGGAGTCAGAGTGGACCTAGCGACTCTGAGAATGGGGAAGGTGGCACTCTTGACACCACACACCCCGCCACACCTATTTGGGATGTGCTATTTTGTTCCTGCAGACCTTTCAGACGACCGCACTACCCTCGAGAACATTTCCATTTCTCCACACCAAAAATACAGATTAAATTCTAAACATTTCCCATCCTGCTAACCCTCGGCTGGATTCCTGTTCATCTGGCAAGTTCACCCATGTTAATGTGATAATGAAAAAACACCGAGGTAACGTCACCTGCTGCATTTCTGTGCCAGCTTTGCGAGAGGATGCTTTAAAAGCACAGTCCAAATGCACTGCAGCTCCAAGCAAGAGAGGTGCAGTGAAGGGGAGACCCCGGCACCCCTCTGATGATGACATTTAGGCAGCCACGTGGACATCCCACCTCAGCACAGAGCTGGAGCTAAAGGACGCCTGGGCCCTCCAACATCTGCTCAGCAGAAGTGAGGCCTAACCAAGTCAGATTTGACGTCCCACTGTCACAAAACAGACTTCTTTTGTCTTTATGTATGTACTGTGATTAAAAAAAAACGGGGGGGGGGGGGG